>NC_141034.1:41207500-41475000 GCF_052040795.2 Danio rerio
TAGTGGCAGATTTATTTAAATTTTATTTTCTACATTTACAGGATATGGTTAAATAAATCACTCAACATGATGGACAGATTGTTAATGGCTGATCTTTACATTAGGAAGGACATGCAAGCAATTTCCTACCATTCATCAACCTCAGATAGCAGCTTTAGATGGCCACTCAATTTCATCATTAACTGAAAAAAAATGCACGGTTCAAGTGTCTGAGCGGAGACAGGAAGCTGAACAGTAGAGTTCACTGCATGACAGATAGCACAGTTGCAATTTTGCTCTTTAAGCACACCATAATTTTTGGTCCTAAAGATAATAGTAAAGCAGTAATGCTTTCAGATCTGCAAAGACTTTATTTGTGCTCAATAGCAATAACAACAAAACATAGCACTTCTGAAAAATAAAGCAAACAGTCTGTGAAGACTATATGCAGTCTATGTCTTTGTGAACTTGATTGTGTCAATAAGTAAATAAGAATGAAAACTTCTGTGTTTAGTCTACTTGATTCACAGAAATTGTATATATTAGGAGTGTAAAGGTGCACAGAAGTTACAGTTCGGTAAATACCTGGGTTTTTGGGTCACGGCTCGGTAGTGCTTCAGTACAACAGGAATTACTCCCTTCTGTTTGTCTTTTCCGTATATTTTGGTCAGGCAGAAGTATTTTGTTACAATCAGCTACAGAAATGATAAACTTCTTTTGATATGGTGATACAAAATAAATGGAATAATAAAAAAAATAAACTGGTTATTAGGAGTCTGTCTAAACTTTCAAAGGTTAAGCTGAAATCAATTCAAATGGAAAACAGATATTCTCATATCGATTTGACACATGAAGGTGCACCCATTACTGTGAAGATGATGGTTGAGTTTTTCACTTTATCTCATTAAACAAGCAGAAGTGCACTAATATGATATTTAAATGTTAATGCTGCCTCCATGTGTTTACTTTTACACATTCACAATCATTATTCCAGCCAGGCAAGCTTTACAGTAAAGCAGGTCGCACACCGGATGCGCAGCTTGGTGCTACTACACAGCGCACACATGACAGTTGAAAGAATTGCACACCAGATGCGCACATTCACATGTTATTAAATATGAACAACAATATGAACAGTGTCCTGAGTCATGTCTGGGCGCCACAAACAGCCCCAGACTTGCGACACCGGTGTGTGTACCCTAATAGAAACCCATGTTAGAATTCTGAAATGTCTGGCGCAACGCAGTGAGTAGCCGAGAGGTGCTTCTGGGGTGTACCCCCCTTAAGTGTGCACTTCAGTGCTTAAAATATCATTACTATGATTTAAGTGGTTTATTAATGAATGTTAGATTAGTTGATTAATGGTAAAAATAACTATTGGTCAACCGTGAACATTTATCAGCAAGGAAAACCCACTGAGATTTAAAAGAGAAACAGATAGAACCTGAGGGCTTACATTGTTGTCATAACCCAGATAGGAATAAGGTTCACAAATGGTATGGGTAGAAGAGGGGCTGCTCTGGTGCTTTGGCACGAATGAGAGTGAAGTGCAGAGGTGTGACAGGGAAAATAAAGTTAGAATGGTTTAAGGACTGAGTGTCAGCTACTTTAGTAGATGCTAGTATGTTATACTAGTAAACCACTAACCTGCATCAGCATACTTACTATACCCTACTATAAAGTTTGTGAAAAACAGTATGCGAGTAAAGCATATCTCCGGCAGCTAGTTTTCTAGCCAGCAGATAGCTCTATGAAACTCTCACATGGTCACCCACTGAAGCTAAGCAGGGCTGAGCCCGGTCAGTACCTGGATAGGAGACCACATGTTAGAGCTAAGTTGCTGCCAGAAGTGGTGTTTTTGAGACCTGCAAGATGAGTTCAATGTACTGTGGATCCTTACCTAAAGATGGGGATACTGCTCAGTAAGTGCAGGCTTTCCTTTGACTCTGGTGTCCTAGCAAAATTTCCCCTCTGGGCTCTATTCATCACAGTCTCCTCTCCACCGTCCAGTTGGTGTACCTAAATGACTACTTCTTCTGGCAAGATTCTGTAGTGCACATCCAATGGATGCTACACTATCCCATGATGCCATGGAAGATAATTCATGAATTGAGTGAAGCTACATAATAGGTAATTTGATAATGGCTTACAGTATTAATATCTGAATTCCTATACTAATATTCATATCTTATAGAACATTCTTTTCTAACAGTCGAGAAGTAAGTTTAAATTTAAATGTTGTACCTACACGAGTAGTACTGAATGTGATTTTGGATACAGCTCAAAATCCCCTTTGACCTGCAGAGATGCACTAACAACTGACACTAGAGGCTCCAGTCTTTAGCATCCTTGTTAGTACACCTACCCCCTCCTGTGCTGGAAACATGTGTTTGACTTCTGCTCTGAGCAGGCAAGTAAATCCAGAGGGGTTAAACAAACATGACAGCACACTTGGTGTAAATAGATTGCAGCATACACAGAGCATCGATGATTGACAGTTGACTTTAGATGACACAAGTCATCCTGGTTCAAGCAGCTAGAGTGTTCTAAATTCTGCATTGGGTGTTGGGAACAATCTGTGGTGTGAAGCCTCAGGAGAAACTCACTAACACCCATCTCTCTGGGCGCCAGTCTTGTCCTCTGTGGCCCTCGCAGAGATTGGCTCTGTTAATTGACCGAGGCTGGAAAAATGGATATAAATAGTTGTTTCCACTAAAAATGTCACCGGCGGTGGAGGTGTAGAAAGGCTAACACCAATGCCGTGAAGCCAGGAGTGGTCATGGTGAGTAGCAGAGCAATTAGTGACTTCTAAGTTCCCTTGAAACTGAAGTTAAGTGCATCTTCTGTTGTGATAGCTGTTGAAGGCCACAGACCCAGTTCAATTCTCATACCAGCATTTTATTTAACAGATGTGTTTTATAAGGATCCAGATAAGTGCAGTTCTTTTGTTTGACCAACAGGGGTCACTTTAAATACACTCTTTAAGACAGCACTGCCATGAGTTTAACACAGAAGGACTTCCATGCATAAAAATGCAAAATAAAGCTAGACTTTTCCATTCCACAGGTAGTAAAAGCAGAGCACAAATTCAGGCAACATATTTAGAGCATATGATGCAATTTCTCTATGAAGCAAAGAGAGGTGACATGGTGTAGCAAACTATAAGAAAACCACAGCTGCAAAACTTCAGTGACCTTCAAAAACAACGTAATTGCAAAATACTTCCCCTGTCTGTAATGCACAGGTAAAGCAAGTGCAAAGAGTGGCAAATACACCTTAAAGAACAAGCACTGAGATGCCATATGAAAGCGTGTGCACTTTATTTATAAACCAATGTGACAAATTGAATTGCACTGCAAAGAAAATAATTAAATTAACCCTGCAGAGTAGCAGTCAAGGTTGTTTAAGTGCTCATCAATAGAACATCTAGCTTATTATTTACTGCGATGATACACAGTGAAGTCTATAATTAAGAGCTTTGGCTTAATCTTCTTTTATCATTTATGAACAATAGAATATTTTTCAAGAAATCAGGCAGCTCATGCCAGAAAACGTTAAGAAAATGTGAGTTATGCGAAGGTTACTGGGTGCAGCAAACACAAAGGAACTTCCACACTAATGAATGGACCTAGTGAAGTTAGTCTAATTGAAATCTGAAAATGAACCAATAGAGTCATGTTTTATAATGCTTATCTATATTCCGACTCATTTTCCTTGCGGGCTTCTTTTTAGCAGACAGTTATGTGTATAAGTAACCTCTTTCTGTCTCTCCCAGTCACAAAAAAAGTGTTCTGCTCAGTTCAATTGACTAAATTCCTCTGAAGAGTGAAGTATTCTTTACTTTATGTTTGTGACACATCATATTTTCCATCATTGATTGTTTGATGTCCTATTTAAAAGCCTTTTGCTGTCCTCCAAGAACCACCTAGATTCAGCTGTGCAAAACGGGTTGTGGGTCCATGCTGTAAACGATCAATAGAAGCTTCTCATTTAACCTATTTTAGAAAATGTGAGGTAAACTCAAAGCAAGACTATAAGGCTGGCCATAATCAAAGATTTTGATGCACCCCCAACAATTGGGAAGACATGGCCTGATTTAGGCCCTGTTCACACTGCAACAGATTTAGGTCAATCTGAAAAAGTTTCTGACTTTTGTCCACAAAACAATGGCTTTGTAGATGCCCTGAAACAAACTTTTTGGATAATGGGTTACATAGTGGGAAAAACTCAAAATACCACCCATTACGTGTGGATAGGCAAAACACCACTTTTTAAAAATGAAGACATCACTGTACCACATAACCAGAAGAAGAAACAACCCTGCGCACATACTTAAATAACTGGTAGAAACAACAATGGTGAATAATTAAGCTGTGTTATTTTATTTGCTTATTTTAATGCTTTATTTGTTAGAAGCAGGCACAATAAACATATATTAAACTGAAATGAAAGACACAGTATGCATAATGCTTGTTGGCAAAGTTAATTTTCATCACTTGTCCCTAAGGGGGCTTTTTTTCAACTACAATAATAAAAACTGATCAACAATTTTATAAAACAAGTATTATAGAAATGACTACAAGTTTGTTGATTAAAAAAAAAAAAAGATTTTATGGAGTCCAGCAATGAATTAGCACTAAGGAATCATACTTTTTTTGTATTCATAGAAAAGTGACTAATTTGTACATAATCACTTCATCCCTATGAAATTGTATGATTTTTAAGTAGATACATGACTCTAAACCCCACCCCTGACCCTACCCTTTATTGAGGGATGAACAAATTGAACGTAACTGTACAAATGAGATCATTCAAATTAATAAAAAAAATTGCCAATAAATCAATAAAAATTGTTGTGCAATTGCATTGGCAAAACGTGGGAATGCAACTAGACAACCAGCACAGATGTATTATTAGTTGCATCAATGGATCTGAATGGATTAGAAACTTTTCAAATTATTAAACAAAAAACAAACAAAACATTAAAGCTGCAAGCAGCAACGAAAGATAACCGGTCTCACCACTGCCTGGTGGCTTAAGGATGACACAGAACAGTGAGCAATAAAAATTTAAGCTGATAAAGATTAATACAGGTGAAGTAGTGGCGCAATAGGTAGAGCTGTCGCCTCACAGCAAGAAGGTCGCTGGTTCGAACCTCGGCTCAGTTGGTGTTTTTGTGTGGAGTTTGCATGTTCTCCCTGCGTTCGCGTGGGTTTCCTCCGGGTGTTCCGGTTTTCCCCACAGTCCAAAGACATGCAGTACAGGTTAATTGGGTAGGCTAAATTGTCTGTAGCGTATGAGTGTGTGTGTGAATGTGTGTGTTGATGTTTCCCAGAGATGGGTTGCGGCTGGAAGGGCATCCGCTGCGTAAAAACTTGCTGGATAAGTTGGCGGTTCATTCCGATGTGGCGACACCGGATTAATAAAGGCACTAAGCCGACAAGAAATGAATGAATGAAGATAAATACCTGAAAAATTCACTGGTTTATGACAAACTTCCTTCGGTCAGCAGGTGGCACTAAAACTGTAACTCATTTGTTGCTTGTAGATGTCTTTAGGAGAGGAATCTTATCAAACGTGAATTATAAACGTGATTAACATTGTGAGTTATAAGTAATTCTTCCCTATTGCACAGCCCTAAACTTTGTCAGTCCGTCACAGACAAGCCCTTCAACGAAAACTCTAGATCTTCACAATGTCACATCACTAAGGCCTTTGGATTGGACTATGGGAACATGGATTAGATCAGATAAAATTTGTAGGAGTTTGTTACAGTTTAGAACATGTCATTTCCTGTTCCCTGTAGGTGGTGCTATAACTGTAACTGAATATTAGCATGTAAATGTGTTCAGGTCAGGACTCTTATCAAACATGTAAATTTGAGGCAGATCAGACAAGGCATGCTTGAGTAATAACAACTTGCTGTTTCGTGGGAAAGCATCACAGTTTTTGAGGCCGCCACGGACATGTTGGCAGAAGAGTTTGTTAAAGTACAATGCCTGGAAATGGAAAAAAAAACTGCACTTTATTTGAAAAGGAACATCCTAACCCCTGTTGGTATTCAGATTCCTCTCCAAAAAACTTTTTTGTTGGCATTGGCATGTTTGATGTGTGTGCTAATTTTTGTATATAGCTGGTATAGGTGGCACCGTCGAGTCATTTTATCACACCCACTTCTGAAAACTGTATCGCAAGTAAATGTTTGCCACTTCTGGTATGTGTGCAAACTTTTGTGAGTTTTCAAGCATGTTTATACCCTCAAAAATGCCATTCCACCAGTGCTCAGTCTCTAAAAACACAATCTCAGCCATGTGGATGCAGCCTTAATGTTTCAAATTGTGGAGCCAAAATGATTATTTACCACTTTTAATTGGTTGTAAATATCCAACTGGAGACCAGCAAGAATCAATGACAGCCACAATTCTTAAATAAATTCTTAAATAAAATTGTTATAGTTAAACTGTTCTGTTGACTACATTGTTAAAATCTGTCTTCTATGCTTTTAGAATCAGTTAAGGTTTGAAAAAAAAAAAGAAAGCAAAACAAAAAAACGTCCTTTTTGTCCTAGGCCTAAATCAAAGATATTTACTCTACCTTACTGACAGCATTGAATGCATTTTTATCATGTTTGAATGCAAGAAATGGGGCGCAGGAATCAAATGAATTCCACAACAGGAGATTTTGGAGCTTTGCGAACCAACAAGCTATTTTGAAGAAAAGAAACAGCAGGCAGAACGCCAATTAACACTTTCCACTAGCGCTGAGTCTCCACATGTACCCTGGAGGACAGTTTAACAGTCTTCTAAGTTGTATATTGCCAGAAGTGCTCTAGTTTTCAACGCTTTGAGTCTCACAGCCAGTCCCAGTCATGCCAGAAATGTTTGTTTATGATCTTTTATCAGCCATTGTCTCACGCAGATCCCTTTCACTTGACCCAAAAAATTCCTCAGCATAAACACCCTTAAAAGATTTATGCGGACCCCCGTTTGAGAACTGACCTCTGCCTTTAATGTTCAGCTCTGGAGAGTCGCATTCAATCTCTCGCACCGCCACATGTCGATGACATAAAGAGGCGATACTGCACCTTTTTGATTCAAGCTTTAAATCAATAGCCTTGTCACAAACAAGGCCAAGCGATCTCATTCAGGAGGGAAAGGTCTCTATTGTGTAGACACACAATAAGCGCAGTCTGTCAGCCCACAGACATGAAAATGGCAGCTCAATCAGAGGTCATCAATGTTTGGACTGCAAGACGTAGTCGGCAACCGCTGTGTGGTGAAGTCAAATAGGAATATGAATAGCATGACCCTTCGCTTTAAGGGCAGGGAACATGCTTCACGTGCAGGCCTTGCGATTATGTATGTCTGGGGGAAATAAATGTGTGCAATTTTCTCCCTGCTGCAACTTTCAAATGGACCTTTCAAGATATCGTAAACCAATTTTCGTGCTCTCAAAAACTGTGAAAAGACACATTGTGGCGTTCTTTTATTGCACAAAGGGACGGCAACAATTAGTCTGTGGCTTTAGTCTGGCGATTTTCAAAAGAGAAAGCTTCAGTCGAGAGGTCTAGAGGTGCAGATTTGGAAACAAAATAGTCAAGATTAACGTTAATTCTGTCTCTCTTTCTTTCTGGACGTTTCAAATGTGTTTGCAGAGAACATCATCTGATTGTCTCCGCCACAGACTGTGCTTTGTTTCAATTCATCAAACGAAAGCTTTTAATTCTGCCCTGCTGTGATGAACTCCCTTCGTCATAACACAAGCTGGTCATCCTCTGTGGACTCGTCGTAAGTCACGCTGCTGAAAGTTTGCAAGAGATTTGCCATGGCAAGGCTCATTGAGTGCCTTAATGCTGATCTGAATGCCGCCAAGATCATTTAAAAGGGCTAGCAAGAACAATGTGTCTCGTGGGGTCTTGAATATGAATTCAACTGATGGGATGAAGATTGCTTGGGATTTGCTGCGGAACGCTGCATTGCGGGATTGTTGTACTACTAGAGGCATGAAATAATGGCAAAAATAATGACAGCTTTGAACACTGTAATCAAAGGTGTTTACAGATTGAACTTTTGTTGTTGGTGCTAGCTCATAGAATAGGTAGATACTTGTTTTTTATGTGAATAGAAAAGTATACTTAAATTTTATGCTCACTGTAAGTGCTTGTGCACAACCTGACTAGTAAAATAGGCATACATAGACAAATAGACAGCATACATTTCATTGTTGTTTCGTACTGGTTTATAATAGTTAGCATTAAAGCTGGTCAGCAAAACTTAACCAGTATGATAGTATTTCGGGCTAAAAATAATTGTGGGACTGTTTATGAACATTTATACTTTTTTAAATGAAATTTATATACAACCCAGCATAATAACATCATGAACTAACAAACTGAACAGAAACAGGGTATTAAATACATGAGATAATAATGAGTAACTAAATCAGACAGAGGTGAACATCATCAAAGAACCAATCATTAAGCATAGAAACAAATTAGAAATGAAACAAACAAAACAACAGTTTACATATTTAAAGTAAAGTTTATTTATAAACGAATTTCGAGACGAGCACGTACTGATGATTGACCATGGTTGGTCCCACATTAGCCACATTAGATTCACCAATCAGACAATTCCTAATTCACCATAAATAACCAGACTTTCTTACCTCAGTACTTGTGGGCGCACTCACACTATGTACAGTTGCCTTGAACCGGGTCAAAGCACGCTTGCCCCCCCTCCCGTCTCCCCCGATGGGCCGCACTCACATTACAGTCGGGCCTGGGCATGCTTACGTCATCGATGATGCGCTGGTCAGAAGCGGCCTCGCTCAGCACAGTGGAGATTTCTTTAGTTATGTCGTTTGACATGCAGTGACATGCAGTCAAATATTTCGCCGAACAGATCAGCCACTTTTTACGCTCATAAACAATCCTAAAGTCTTCGTGCTACAGGAATTAGGAGGTTTGCTGAAGGTGCGCAGCTTTCGTGCCTAGTGAGGGGTTTGTATCTTTAACAACCTGTGCAGAGTTTGCATGTTCTCCCTGTGCTCGCGTGGGTTTCCCCCAGTTTCCCAGGTTTCCTCCAACAGTCTAAAAACATGCGATATAAGTAATTTGACCATACCAAATTGGCACTATAGACAAGCTCTTAACAAGCAGAATATCTCTATAGCTAGAACTATAATCTGTCATCAGCCATTAACAAGTAGAGGAAACCCAGGGCTCAAGGATCTTATAAGCTCAGGGGCCTTTCATGGGACAGCATGCCACACAAGCTTTATTATCAATCATCAGCTAAGTGGGAAGTCTTGAAACCAACGAACTGAAAGTCAATGGAACCAACTTTAAGTCGATGGAAATATATGCCTCTCAAAATGATTTACTGTTTAAATTATCACATGGTGGTGATGCCTGATGGCCAGAATAGAGTAAATGCAAACAAAAACATCTAAAAAAAACCCATTACAAACCCATTACTATTCTAATGAAGATATAATCGATCAAACTTATACACTGTGAAAAATGCTGGGTTTCACACAATGTATTCATGTTGTCCCAACACAAATCGATTAAGTTAACTTAACACATTTAAGTTGATTGAACATAAAACAATAAGTTTGCGCCCCAAAATCTCAGTAATTGTGTTATTTTAGTACATTTTAAATTAGTAGTTTGAACAAGCAAGACTTCTTATTTTTGAGTTTATGCATGATAGGCTCACATAGATCAGGGATGTCCAGAGTCGGTCCTGTAGGGCTGGTGTCCTGCAAAGTTTAGTTCTAACCCCAATCAGCCACACCTGGGCTAGCTAATCAAGCTCGTACTAGGCTTTCTAGAAACATCCTTATAGGTGTGTTAAAGCAAGTTGGAGCTAAAGTCTGCAGGACACCGCACTCCAGGACCGAGTTTGGACACCCCTGACGTAGATCAATGGCCCTTAATGGTTAATCATTGAAGTTCTGACTTGTCCAATCTGAAATCAAATGATTTGGCAAACTTATATGGCTCTAAACTATAGTGTAATAAAGGTTTTAAAGCCTTATGAAGCAGTGTTTTCAATGTGGCAATCATTAGCCAAAATTTCAAAAAAGCGAGACCAGATGTGACAAATATAAAATATTCATTCATTCATTCATTCTCCTTTGGCTTTGTCTCTATTTCAGAGGTCGCCACAGCGAAATAAACCATAAACTATTCAGGCATATGTTTTACACGGTGGTTGCCCTTCCGGCCGCAACTGAGTACTCGGAAATACCCGTAAACACTCATTCATACTCGCTCATACACTATGGCCAATTTAGCTTATTAAATTCACCTATAGCGCATGTTTTTGGACTGTGAGGAAAACCTGTATGAACACGAGGAAAACATGCAAATTCCACACAGAAATGGCAACTATTGCACCCAGGACCTGAAATAGCGACCTTCTTGCTGTGAGGCAATGGTCCTAACCACTGAGCCATATACAAAAACAAATATACAAATACAAACACCAGATACAAATATACAATTTGATACAGATTGCCTAGTTATTATTGTTATCATTTTCAGAATTTTTTTTTTTTACAAATTTTTTTTCATCTTTCAATCCATAACATTTACAGTATGCCAATGATGACATCAATAAATCAACACGTAACATTTTTTTTCACATTAAATAATTGTCTTGCATGTTCTTTGAATGTGCAGTGTGTTCTATCACCATATTAATATTCAATTGCAGTATATGCTCTTGGTCTTTAAAAAGGATATTCAGTGGTTCGCCTGTTCTCTGCACCTTTCATCTCGCTCTACAGCTGATTGATAAGCTCGGCTGCATGTGTTCCTCTGTGAAATAGCTGGTTTTCCCAGCAGTTACTCTTGCTAGTCCATGGCACTTTTACTGCTCTGGGTCTGATTGCAGTGGTGACACCCTGTTATATACAGAGGTATAGAAAAAGAGAAGCGAGTGTATATTTTTCAAGTTGTATATTATGGCGAACAGACAACACAGATTTAAATGAGTGCTTGATTAAATTTGCAGCCGACTAAAAACTTTTCCACAACAGTGTCTTAATATATCCCTCTGACTCATTCTGCATTATAGTGAAGAGACTGCTGCCTGTTTAGGCTCTCATTTCGTGACGAGACGCATGGGTTCACACATCCATGAAGCTCAACCAAATGAGCAGGTGCCCTAAAGCTCCACCATTATTCCGTGGAATACTGACATCCAGATGAAAATAGTAAACATGCCATTCTTGTCAGCTCCTCTAGGATGAGGCTGTTGATTGGTAGGTGTTATTTTGTGTTATTTGTTGGAGTGATGCTTGCTATCAGTTGCAGGGCTTCCTGACATCCTTCAATTTCAACCAAGAATGTCTCACAATGAGATGCAGGTCTAAGCAGGAAAAAATAAAAAACTTAGAAAAATATTTTTCAAAATTTCAAATAATAATATATAACTAAAATAATTTTTATCAGGGATCAAGCACTTTAAGGTCAATAGGTTTATTTATATTCAACAAATCTGTAAAACGTCTGTAAAAATTGCCACTTCAGGTCAACTGAAAAGCTGTAGTGTGACCTTGTGACCTGATCATTTGTTATGTTATTTTAAAAATGCATTATGTATGCACCCCCCCCCCCCCCCCATTTAGCAAAGTTCAGAGTTTCAACTTAGGAATGTCAGGTGTGGCCAAGTGTTTCTGAAGGCCTGTTTTCCAAAAACCCTGTTATTTATAAATTAAAAGTTATAAGTAAATAAATAAATAAATAAATAAATAAAACAACAGCAAAAACAAATGTTTTTTTATTTTTAATTTTTTTATAATTTACACACATAATCTAGAAGGTTGCACTGAAGTGTGTGAGCAATAAATCCAGGACAAGGTGCAATATTTTATTAATTAATTTGTTCATTTTATTTCGACTTAGTGCCTTTATTATTCAGCGGTTGCCATGGCGGAATGAATCACCAACTTATCCAGCACATGTTTTACGCAGCGGATGCCCTTCCAGCTGCAACCCATCACTGGGAAACACCCACACACTCTTGCATCCACATACTCATACACTACAGCCAATTAGGTTTATTCAGTTCACCTCCTGATTAATTAATGATTATTTTCAGACACATTTATACACTATTGCCAATTTTAGTTTCTAAATAGAGATTTAAAAAAAATAATAAATAAAAATAAATAAATAAAATAGCAAAATTTAAACTTTCTAATTTCTTTCAAATGTCCATGAGTCTAAAAATTTGGTTCGTTGTGTTTCAAGCTTTGCAAACCTTGTCTAATAGGTGCTGAGATTTCCTTGTCTATTCTCATAGACGTGGGAGCCACGTTGGACAAAAACCTTGCATGCTAATTTCCAAATCAGTTGGATAAGAGGTCCCTCAATTGAAACATTCAAGTTTTTTTTTTTTTTCTACATTGAAGCACCAACAAGTGGTCAAACTGCACTATGTTTATATACTGTAGTGACCTCAGATTAAACTTATACAGAAGTTAGGTTGTTTAAGAGTCATAGAAATTTTTATAAAGGATGTTCAGCTGTCTTATGGTGACCCTGCATCAAAATTTCTACATTATCTATAATAACTTTTTATATTCAGACTCTATAGTATCTGACTATACCACTTTGCTTTCTATCTGCCAAAACCCCTAGAACTAGTTCAGCAAAATACCCTAAAGTTTTGCGGGCCAAAGTTTCTAACAAAATAAAGCACTTGAATTTTTGGTGAGAAGTTTAGAAGCTATAACTTTAGTGCTATACCATCAGGCCAGTTAGAGTTAGAGACAGGATGGTTATTACTTATGGTTTGGTGTGCCTGATCAGATTTTGGGCAGAATGGTGACATTTGTAGTTACAGTAAGATTAAAATAAAATTTCAGATCTTTCAGAACCCCTAATAATAATAATATAATAATAACAATAAAAATAAAATAAAAATAAAAAATAGAATAAGACCTTTTTATTAGGAAAAATATTTATAAAAATAACCCACACAAACAATATTTATTCACATTGACTTATATTTTAGCAAATAAGTGCACTGATGACAATGATCATATTTTGAACATGGGCTCATTTTGAAAACGCACCCCTATATACATTCCCGGAGATCGCAAATGATGTAGCCAGAGCTATATACAGTATGGCTATATTTTGTCTTTAAATCTAATGTTACGAGGTGTTATGAAACCATTTCTTTTCTCGCTTACCAGCTGATCGCTAACCTCCATATGGATGTCTTTTCTGCTGTTACCAGTTTGTCCGGTAGCTCGACACGTAAGTCGGCACACTTGAGATGCAGAGCAGAGTTGACTGCAACAACAGGGTTCGAGTCCGGTAAAGAATGGTTCCAGAAAGCAGGTAATACAAAAAACAATAGCTTAAAAATAAAATAAACAAGTAAATAACAGAGTTAAAATGTGGTAAAATCTGAAAACGTGGTTAAAATCATGCTGTCATAAGGGCTTTTCCTTTTTGGATTGCTTTTTAAACAATCTGTGGTCAATCTGTGTTTTGTGGGCTTCTCAGTCGGTTGGTTAGTCAGTCAGTAAGTCATTCGACTGTGGTCTCTGGTGGATTTATGTACATGTGAACAGCAGGCGCGAATGGCACTCACAAGAGAAATGTGACATCTCAAAAAGCATACACATCGGCCTCTGGTGAATTCGCAAAAACTGCAAAAAAAAAAAGTAGCTCCTTAGATGTATTTTACACTACAGAAATGTATATAGGGGTAAGTAATCAGAATTAACCTGGGTTTAATATTTTTTAAAAAGATTTTGTCAACACGTTATCAGTGATTTACAAGATAAAACACAAATTATTTACTTACATAGTTTCTACTATTGTATCTCCCTCCTCCCCACTACACACACCTCAGGCAGACATCACAGCCTCATCATTTTAATTTTAATTTCATAATAAGGTGCAAGAACCTACAAACCCCATATTAAAGAAGCTTGTGCTACTTCTGACTTCAGGACACATGGATTAGGAAGCATCTATCAGAGTCTGTATCAACACTTGTCAGTATCAAACAATATTACAGCTGACCACTTGTGAAATATACATTTGAGAACTCCTCTTATTCACCAACCCAAGATGCTTAAAGTGAGGATGTCAAATCAAATAAGGACAAATTAAAGCTGCTCTCAGCAATCGCCCAAGTGAAAAGCCTACAGTAATAAATACACAAAGACTGATATTTCAGCATCAATGCCCGAGTTCTCATCAGCCAAGAGATGCCTGAGTGACATTTTTTGGCATGGCATTATGTGCATCAAACATGGTCCTATAATAAAAACCATTTATTCATGAAATAGGATTATTCATGAGAGAAATAGCATGTCCTCACATGAGGTTCTTTCAATTCTGTCTAAACCGCATCAACATTTTTGCAGAAAACACAGACAGAGGGTAATTTAACGCTGCAGAGAATTTTCTCTCCCTTTGGACAGAGGTTTGACAGACAGCTGTTGAACCGTTTGAATGACATCTTGAGCTCCCAAAGGTCAATACTGTGTTTTGGGGAATGTGCTTATATAAAACTTCTAAAAGACACCAGAAAAGGCGAATGGTACAATCTGCGAGGGGCCTTTTGTCTGTGAACGAATTTCTTTCAAAGCTAGTGCACTCTGATCTAACCTAAAAACCTCTTAACCTAAAACTATTCATTCCCAACTTTTTACTTTTATGTGTGTCTGTGGCATTAAAAACATAAAACTTTTCTTTAAAACCACTTTTAAAAGGCAGTGAGAAATGAGACCACCCGCACAAAAAAAGATGTAAAGTAAAAACAAAAAGCTGAACTTTATCTCGGACAAAACGGGATGGATGGGCGAGAGTGTCCTTAATTCAATATGTCTGCACTTTTAAAAGCGGGACGGTCGAGAAGAGAGGAGTAGCCATTTTTAGATGCTATTGATTTGTGTAATGCTTGAAAGAGCCATTTATTACGAAGGCTTATATTTTTGTAAAAGGGGGCACTTAACAGAGAATGCACATAAATCATACATTCTTGGTATTTTTCATCTTTCCTCCGGCATACGCAATCACAGAAATGGATGTGACTAGTTTTATCATTTAATTGTGACTAGACTCCAAATGTGGATTTGATGCAATAAGCTAATGCAGATTACCTTGTTGCTTCATAATTGGTTTGTTTTTTTGTTCAAATGTGAGATGAAGGTTAAAATGCATCATGCCTGGGAAAATGCTTTGTTATTCATTTAAAAAGGTAAAGAGGAGATCCAAATTTTGAGAACAATTTATGAACACTTGATTTTTCAGAAAAAGTCATCTTGATCATTGAAGAAGTTTTAGTTGTTAAAGTCATGCGTTACAAAGTCATGTTAAAGTCAGTTCAGTTGTTATAGTCATGCAAATTAGCAGTATTTTACAAAATAAACAAGTTACTTCAACAAAATCCCTTATTTTCTTGAAAAAAACATGATCAGAATTATAGAACAGCAATGAGTGCAGAATGAAAAAAAAAAACTGAAATTTCTGAAGGTTACAACTTCAAAATAAATAGAAAATGGACACGCTCACAGCACATCACTAGTCTCTTCTAGACATCCTACTCTATGTCTCCAGTGGTGTGAGTTAAAGTATTACAAATGGGGTAAATGCAGAGTTATTGTTGCTTTCCATACCAATAAACTTTTGGTGAACGGTTAATGGGATTTTTTTCAATTGTATATGGTTTCTTTTACAGCATTGATGTTGTAATGTAATTAAAATATAATCAGTTAAATAGACTTCAGAATTCATTTAGTTGTTCAAGTGTAAAACGAGAAGAAAAGCCTTTTACATGCACATGACATCAGTAGCAGCAGGCGAGCGCAGAAACGACATTGAAAACATCGAGGTAAAATAAATGTTCATATTTTAAAGTCATGGCTTAGAAAAATGTAATTTAATGCAGTGTTTTTGAATATTCTGAAACACAATAGATACTGTATATCAATCAGGCAGTGAAGACTTTTTAAAGAAAACTGTGCATAAACTGTCAATTTTGTAACTACATAGATTTCACCGGAAGCGTTTGACCCAGGTTACTGAAACTTAAACATCCTTCTGTACATGGACGTAAATCTGATTTAACAGTAGGGGGGGACAATAAATGTAAAATTTCTTTCGAGCATTTTTTAGAAGGGGACACAAATAATACAGCCGAATTGTACTAATAAAGATATGTTCCCGCGGTTAAAAATGGTTTCATCATTATTATTATAGCATGGAGACTACGTCATTATGATTATTTTTCAAAGTTTTAATCAGGTTCAAAGACAAGCTAATTTTTCTTCAAAACTATTTATTGCATTGTTTGTTGTGTTGTTTACAGTCAACACACTGACTCCTGAAGCAGAATAAATGCAGGAAAAGACGTTTTCCATACTCATAACAACTTGTTTACATTAAACTTGTTAAATTGACTGATCATATTGTAAATCAATGAGCCTGTGAAGTTCATCTGTTCATCAAAGAATTAAAAAAGGTTAACATTTTAATTTCAAATTAATTAAGTCACTTAATAACATAATAGAAACTGATAATAAAAAAATAGAGTGGGGTAGTGTGCACAGTGTAGCACAGTGCTCATTTAGCAAATACACAGCTAAACAATATGTTAATTGTGGTCGTTGATGTTAAGTTTACATTATGCCAAGTCGTCACAAAAAAACAATGCATTGGAAACGGCTTTGACTTTGCAACAAGCTAACGTTAACTAGATAAGTAAATTTTTACCGCTAATACAGCAGATTCATGGACAATTACAACGTTAATCAGCATTTTTGCTGATGCCCCTGATTTTTACCATGTTTTCAGATTTTACCACATTCTTACACAGTATTTACTTGTTTGTTTTATTTTTTGGCTTCTCTTTTGGCCTTACCCGCTTTCTAGACTCATTCTTTGCCAGACTCTAACCCTGTCGTTTTTGTCAACAAAACAAGGAACAGCGTCAAACTGCCCCATGTCGTTCTTTTCAAAAATAAAATGCAGCCATATGTACTTCTGGCTACATTATTCACAATCTCCAGAAATGTATATAGGGCTATGTTTTCAGAATGAGTCTACTGTATGTTGCACTTCTGAGTCATCTTAACAAGACAATAAAGATGTGCCTTTATCACTTTTTTTTCCGGTTGAAACCCAAAAAATACTAGAAATGATGAGTACACTGAAAAATCAATTTCGGCAAAAATGTTGCAAACCATTTAATTGGGTTGAATTTAATCAAAGTAATTAAATTTAGTAATGTTAAACTTAATTTGTTTGTTTAATTTCAGCCCAAATAAATTGTTTACAATAACCTAACTTAAAAAAAAAGTAAATACAAGGAATCATCTTTGATTTTTTTTCTACATTGTGCAGGCTGTGCCTTATTTATTTAATACTATAGAGATGTTCATATGTATGTATTCTTATTATTTTATTTATAACTCATACGAATATTACAGTAACCTATGAAAAAGTAATATGCATACATTTACAGGTAAAGTCAAATGCAGAGCCTCCAGTTTTTAATCTCAACAACTTCCCTGCACAAAATATCATGGGTGCCTAAAGTCTCCATCAGTTGTAACCTTGGAAATCCTTCATTCTGAAGGGCCCTTCAAAGTGGCTAGTCTTAAGCACTTGTTTTGGGAGGACACTTAAAGATGGTGGCCATTGTTTTCACTTCAATTTGTTCTTTGGATGCACCATGAGAGTAAGACAATCCTAAAGGAAGAGGAAGTGTGATGACTGTAACAGAAACAGTCAAACTTTCTAATCCCACTAATGCTTTTAATGATAGAGGACGTCATGGCACCGGCAGATGGTTTAATTATGAGAAAGCCAGGCAGAGCAAGAAGCTCTCCTACACATAGCATTAATTATTGAAGTGCTGGAAAATAAATAATGAAGTCAATTGCACCATTTGGGTGTGGGCGGTGGGTTAAATTATTCATGAATTCAATATTTGTAAGTGTAATAAGAAGTAAGTCGAAACGTCTTGGATAGCAAGGAAAAAAAATACCACTACCATTAGGCAGTTTAACTCGCATTAAGTCTTCATCTGTCTTAATGGTTAAACACGGAGGGATGTTTTAGGAAGGATGTGTTGTCTTAACACACATATAATTCTATGTATATAATTCACATTATACATAAATATATATTCACATTTCTGTCACGTTGAGTTTTATTAATTTTTAGGTGGCGTTATTTCAAACTGAATTAAATTAGATTTAATTTACATTTTATTATGTAGATGATCAAGGTGACACAGAAATGACTGAATGAAGCCTCACCTGAACTATCTTTTCAAGGTGACCAAGCTGCGAGTGTCCTTGGCTAATTAGATGGTGTCATCCAGATGATAACATGCCTTTTTCCTCATTAGTTTAATAAGTCTCTCTGCCAGATGACAGTAACATCTGGAAGCTCTAGTCATTCTTTGTGTCCAATTACAAGAAGTCATGACTTAATTGAGAAATAGTTGGTGTGCAGTCATAACAATAAGATTAATTCAAGCAGGAGACTCAGCATTATTCTGAATATCTCAGTATCATTGTGGTAAGCACTTCTCAGTATAGTGGTAAATGTGAACTTTTCCTCCTCTATTCATCACATTTATAAATAAACTGAAGTTGAAGAATAAAAAAGAGAGATAATGTGAGCCACAATGATATGATATAAAAAGTATTGTGCATCTTTTTGATGATGAATTAAACAATTTTCTTTTTCGACGTGGTTTACACAATGAAGATTAATATGCAAATTTCTTCATGCATTCAGATGCAAGCATATGCTTCATTATGAGTTAATAGCAATTAAGTTTATTATGATTTATTTAAGGTAAAAACATTAATAATTCATCAGAACACTGATGAATGCAGAGTTCGCTGATACACCCTGCCTGTTCTCATTTCTCATTTATGCACATTTGCATACACACATGCATGGCAGATAATAAAAACATACACAGACTAAAAACTAGAAAGAGTCATTTTGATTTCTTTTGAATATATATAACATGTTTATTGAGCACTAATGACATGCTTGAAAACTGCATGTTTCCATCAACAACAACAAAACACACACACACACACACACACACACACACACACACACACACACACACACACACACACACACACACACACACACACACACACACACACACACACACATATATATATATATATGATACATGTTTTTTAATATGTATTTTTTATGGAAACATGTTACAGTTTCAGTTTTCCTCATATTAGTGTCTAATAAAGGTATCGTTTATACTCAAAAGAAAAATAAATCTCTCTTTATTTTATAAGTTATCTTTTCTAGCATATAGTTTATATACATACACTCACTGGTCACCTTACTAGGTACTTCTGTCTAACTACTAGATAACACAAATTTCCAATCAGCCAGACAGGCTGCTCTGAGTATTTCAGAAACTGCTGATCTACTGAGATTTTTATGGACAATCAGGGTTTACAAAGAATGGTCCGAAAAAGAGAAAATATCCAGTGAGCGGCCGTGCTGTAAGTGCAAATGCCTTCTTGATGCCAGAGGTCAGAGGAGAATGGCCAGACTGGTTTGAGCTGAAATATGCAGAAGAGTATCTCTAAACGCACAACACATAGAACCTTGAGGCGGAGAGGCTACAGCAGTGGTCACCAAACTTGTTCCTGGAGGGCTGGTGTCCAGCAGATTTTTGCTCCAACCCTAATCAAACACACCTGAACAAGCTAATCAAGGTCTTACTAGGCATACTTGTAACACGCAGGCAGGTGTGTTGAGGCAAGTTGGAGCTAAACCCTGCAGGGACACCGGCCCTCCAGGACCGAGATTGGTGACCCCTGGGCTACAGCATGTTGCTTAAAACGTTGCTTAGCCTGATGATTCTCGATTTTCTGCTGCGACATTCGGAAGGCAGGGTCAGAATTTGGCATCAACAACATGAAAGCAGGGATCCATCCTCCCTTGTGTCAACGGTTCAGGTTGTTGGTGGTGTAATGTTGTGAGGAATATTTTCTTGGCACAATTGGGCCCATTCGTACCAATTGAGCATTGTTCCACAGCGGCAGTTCTGAAAAGCAGAGGGGGGGGGGGGGGGGGGGGGGTCCAACCTGGTGCTAGTAAGGTGTACCTAATAAAGTGGCCGGTTAGTGTATATATTTATTTTTTTGTGACATGGTGGCTCATTGGTTAGCACTGACGCCCCAGTGCAAAAAGGTTGCTGGTTTGAGACCTGGCTGGGTCAGTTGGCATTTGTGTGTGGAGTTTGCATGTTCTCATGTTTACGCGGGATTCCTCCGGGTGCTCTAATTTCCCTCACAGTCCAAAGACATGAGGTATAGTTGAATTGAATAAACTAAATTGGCCATAGTGTATGTGTGTGAATGTGTGTGTATGGATGTTTTCCAGTACTGGGTTTCAGCTGGAAGGGTATCTGCTGTTTAAAACATATGCTGGATAAGATGGAGGTTCATTCCGCTGTGGCGACCCCTGACAAATAAAGGGACTAAGACGAAGGAAAATTTATGAATATATATTATTTGCAAATGCTCCAACAAGCCAGTCTCAGCTTGTGTGTATTTGTTTAGATGGGCTCAAACGTTTCTGTAATGAAAAAGACAGCCGATCCTCCTCCATCCACTGGCATTTGACAGACGGCCTCTGAGAAGGGAGGCTCAGTACAATTAAATGTTCCTATCAGCACTGAGAGCCAATGAATCACGCTGATGTCTGTGGAAGCACTGCTGTTGTTTTCTGCCATTCGTATTGAGCCTAATGATGTTGTCCTTCATTTGGGCCCCACAAATCTAGTCAACATGCGACTGGCAATGCCTGCCATGTATTCAGCCTGTACATAAGTCTCTGTGTGCATGAGCTCTGTTTCGCATGGATCGGCATTAGGGAATGAACAGAAATGTTGAGGACATCAAATGCAAGGCATAGTCTACATTAAAGCGTCAGAGAAAACATTAAATGGAGATGAGGTTATAAAACTGGAGTTTCATTTACTGAACTTAAGAAAGTTCATTTCACATGGGATTATTAATATGCACACCCACAAAACATTTGATTGGCCACAACACTTCCTAGAGTCCATGATATTTGGGATCTAATTGAGATCCGGTTCATGTGTGTGAAAATATAGAAAACTGCTTGCAATTGCTGAAGTGAGTCCTTTTGCACTTGTTTCACTTGAATGGTTTAAAACTGACGAGATTTTTTCCTATTCAGATGATAGTTAAACTTCGCAATTTGATATTTGCAAAACTTGGCAATGGTCCGTACGGATCATGGATCAAATTTGATTCGTTACACTCTTAGTGCTGACACAAGCTGTCAGGAAATCTGTCCCAAAATGATTTGGTGCTTTAAGCAAGCTGCAGGCGATGGTGTTTCAGAACGCTTTGAAGTGGATGAATCCTGAATAAAAATTGATGAAGAAAGTTACATTTTTCACAGATTTCTACAAACACAAACTCATTTTTTAGCAACACTAATGCCTATTTTATCTATGTTTTTACGAGCAAAATATACAAACAACGTGGCAGCACTTGTCTCCACCTACTGGCACAATGTTGTAGACTGCAGAAAGATCTTTTTTGGTGAATGGATGCAAAAGAAACAAACAAAACATGGATTTAAATGTCACAAAGTTGTTATACTTAACATTTTCCAAAAGTAAATGATGTATGTGGTCAGCTTCTCATGGCTGATGTTATTATGATCTCGCTGTGGGGAGAACACTCATCTGAATCAATAAACTTGACAAGCACGGTGACCTACACCAGACAATTCAGCAAATGTAGAGATGTACCGTTTAGACAAGACAAGAAAGGTGAATGGGCAGAACATTAACTAGAAACAGTGGATCAGTGCAGGAGGGAAAAAACAAAACTAATGGACTGTTTTCACATTTCAGGGTTTCTTAGTAAAGGAAGCCATCAAATTTGGGTAAACATAGCGCAGTGATTGAGTTTTTTGCAATACTATTTGCTGAAATAATAAAAGGTAAACTTAATAATGGTGTTATCAGGGCTTTTAGAAAAATGAAAAGAAACTGTGTGAGACTAAGAACGGTTGCCAGCAGAAAGAACAATGTCAAACTTACTATCCTGCCCATATGCCCTGCCTTTCGCTATTTAATTTATTTTTTGTTAGTTGACTCAAAAATGATATAATACATACATAAATAAGTAAATATACTTGTTTTTTTATTCTTAACATTAAATTATTATGTATTATAATTTTTCAAGGATTTAATATGTTGATGACCATTAAACACATCAGAACAGTTTTGTGAAATTGGTCCATTGTGAGAAAACTGACATAAACAATATGGGTGCCAATTTATATTAAGTGGCCTTAACTACTAGGTACTTTTACAAGAAAAAAGTGCAATATACTTTTAATAACCATATTTTATTGTACAACCCTTATGGGTGCTTTTGAAGTCGAAGTCAATGTCAATTTTATTTTATATAGCACTATTAAAGACAACCAAAGGTTGACCAATGTGCTGCACAATACAAATCACAAAGAGACATATATAAAATTATAGCTAAAACAAACAATTCTCACTGATTATAGCTAAAACAAACAATTCTCATTTACTGTGAAAGCACGGTGACCCCTGCAGTACGGCTTTACTGTAACATTTCCTGAAGTTAAAATTACGTTGTCTGAAACCTTCTTTCGTACACCACGCCCACCAAAAGGGTACCCTTTTGGCAGAGAAAACTCAAGCCTAATAAAGGTGGCCCGTACCAACCAGTACATTACTGTACCTCTCAGTTTAAGCGAGCCAATAACTGTGTAAAGAATGGGTCAACAGGGTAGTTATAAATGTAATTTCATGAACTTATTAAACTTATTAGTGAGGTAATTTGTAATTGCATGCATATATGTAGTTGTGTGTGTATATACATATATATATATATATATATATATATATATATATATATATATATATATATATATATATATATATATATATATATATATATACATACAATTGAAGTTAGAATTTCTAGCCCTCTTGAATTATTAGACCCTCTGTATATTTTTCCGTGTTTTCCCCTTAACAGAGAGCAGATTTTTTTCAACACATTTCTAATCATAATAGTTTTAATAACTCATCTCTAATAACTGATTTATTTTATCTTTGCCAACATGACAGTAAATAACATGAGACTAGATATTTTTCAAGATACTTCTATACAGCTTACAGAGAAATTCAAAGGCTTAACTAGGTTAACTAGGCAGGTTAGGGTAATTAGGCAAGTTATTGTATAATGATGGTTTGTTCTGTAGACTATCAAAAAACAAATTAGCCTAAAGGGGCTATTAATTTTGTTCTTAAAATTGTGTTTAAAAAATTAAAAACTGCTTCTATTTTAGTCTAAATAAAACAAATAAGACTTTTCCAGCGGAAAAAAAAAATATCAGAGATATTGTGAACATTTCCTTGCTCTGTTAAACATCATTTAACAGCTAATACAACCTGTATATAGTGTTCATTATACATCCATCTGTTAATATCACCATAATTTTTCTATAACTGCACTTATACCTGTATCCTGCACTTGCTGCCATTGCACTGCTGGTTAGACCTAAACTGCATTTCTTTGCATTGTACTTGTACATGAGTAATGACAATAAAGTTGAATCTAATCTAATCTAATCTAATCTAATCTAATCTAATCTAATCTAATCTAATCTAATCATTTGAAAAATCTTTAAAAAAAATAGGAAAAAAATTTAAAGGGGGGCTAATAAATCTGACTTCAACTGTATACATAAAGTATACAGCCAATGCGTAAAAAAGTGTATTGTATTGAATGAGAATTTTACAGACACATATTGATAAAGTGCAATAAAATAAAGACTTTAAATGTATCTTGAATATCCTGCTTACATTAAAAAACACAGACACACATACATTATGAAAACTTGAAGTCTCAAAACTGTGGGTTAAAAAGCAAATGAAACATGTGTTTTTGCCTGCTGTATCCAGCACATTTCCACAAAAATATACTAATATGCACCATTTAAATCAATCAAAGCAATCAATTGCTAATCCTTGTGTTAAATGCATCACTGGTTTATCTGACAACAGTAAATTTGAATATTCTAATTTTTAAGCCATTAATATTCTTGTTTTAATTTTCCAGTTTCCTCATGATATGAAAGACCAAGTCTACTGTACAACTACTAACACAACATTTCTTTAAAAACTCCTGTTTAAACCAACCAAGCAACAGCAGCATACATATTTTACTCTCCATATTAAACAGCAGTGTGAAGTGCATTGTGTCAGTGGCCATTGGCTGTTCAAGAAAGTCATGTGTGTCTTCACAGAATGCAGCAAAGCAGGTACAGGGGTCAGGGTCCCGGCGAGCACAAATATAGCCCAGTTTGTGTGTCCGCAGTTTGAGGATTTCATTGTGCATATAGAGCTAGAGCTTCATATCTCAGAAGGTGTATGGAAAGTTGCAGGGGCTGAAAGGTCAGCCTCTCGCCTGAAGCTGTTCATCACCCTTGTTGAAAAGGTCACCTGGCGTTCCTGTTAGCTCCACTGAACGAATACACCACCTCTCACCTCCGGAGAACAGAGACCCAAAGAACACCTCGGAGAAAAACAGACTAACAGTGTGAGCTCACTTTTCGCCCTCAGCTCTTTTACCCTTCGCCACGTACACAAGTCAAGTGCTTTCCACCCACTTTTCACAAGCAACGTTCATCACCTTAATAATATCAGCCAAAACCCTTCTTTCTTGTGTGTGTGTGTTTTTGGTTATGCATGAAGAGAAATTAATATATACTTTACCAAACTTCAACCTCAGCAAGGGTAGAAAACCTTCCCTTGGGTTACATGAGCTGTGCTGAAAGAAGAGGTTAATATATGTGCATTTAATCCATCAGATTTGCTTGAGCACTGGCTGAACTTTGGAGATGCTGTTGGCTAGCAATCGAGTGTATGTTATTGCAGTTGCATCAGGGAAATCATAAACCTAATCTTGGACTTTTTGTTTTTGCTGACATTTGTTTTGTGTTTTTATTGTTAGTAAATGCAGGAATAGTCTATAGAGTTCTATTGTTTTCATACCGTATGCAGGGCCAGATTAAGATTGGGCCATGGGACTATAGCAAACCCAAGGGTTCAATTTATCTAATTGCCACAAATTAAAATTCTCAACTATTCTTTTTGCTATTATTATTATTAGTAGTATTATTAATTGGCTACGTCATGATATTAACTCACTTTCTACTATTTTATTTATACTTATAGTTTTCATTTTTCATAACAGTAGGGCTACAACCATACAAAGTGTAACACATTAAATCACATACAGGCTGCCAAAATCAGCAAAACCATTTGAAATTCTTCCTAAATGATTTCTTTAAAATAAATAAATAGGGGTTTACCATTAAAATATTTCTTTATAGCCTCAGAACTTTAGCTGAGCAAAAATCCCTAATGATCTTTAAAATCCATGCTTCTACTTTACTAAAATTTGGTCTTGTGAGTCAAATACCAGAGGCTAGCTTCACTTTTTATTTATTATTATTATTATTTTTTTGTATTAGAAAACTGACTGATGAAAAAGCCAGCACCAACATTTCCTTGTCCTGGACTATTACTATCATTTTTATAAAGAGGCAAAGTAAACATTCATAAAAAGATTTGTTTTCAAAGTGGTTCAGTTAGACTAAATAAAATAGCTTTAGTATTACTATAGTATTATAATATATTTAATGTTTAATGTGTTATAACATATCTTAAGTATTTATAAGCTTAATATACCCACTGTATTTACCTGAGATAGATAATTCGCACAATGGTCATTTTGGCTGTCTTGTACACTCACTTTATTAGGTACACCTGTCTAAGTGCTCGTTAGCACAAATTTCTTATCAGCCAATCACATGGCTGCAACTTGGTGCATTTAGGCATGTAGACATGGTCAAGAAGACCTGCTGCAGTTCAAACTGAGCATCAGAATGGGAAAGAAAGGTGATTTAAGTGACTTTGAATGTGGCATGATTGTTAGTGCCAGATATGCTGGTCTGAATATTTTAGAAACTGCTGATCTACTGGGATTTTCACGCACAACAATCTATAGGGTTTACAGAGAATGATCAGAAAAAGATAAAATATCCAGTGAGTGGCAGTTCTGTGGGTGCAAATATGTTGTTGATGCCAGAGGTTAGAGAAGAATGGTCAGACTGGTTCTAGCTGCTATAAAGTCAACAGTAACACAAATAACTACTTGTTACAACTGAGGTATGCAGACAAGAATCCCTGAATGCACAACACGTTTAAACTTGAGGTGGATGAGCTACAGCAGCAGAAGACCACACTGGGTGCCACTCCTGTCAGGTAAGAACAGGAAACTGAGGGTACAATTCGCACAGGTTCACCAAAACTGGACAATAGAAAATTGGGAAAACGGTGTCTGGTCTGATGAGTCATGACTTCTGCTGCGACATTCAGATGAAAGGGTCAGGATTTGACGTAAACAACATGAAAGCATGTTGCCATCCTGTCTTGTATCAATGGTTCAGGCTGGTGGTGGTGGTGTATTGGTGTGGGGGATATTTTCTTAAAACACTTTGGGCCCATTAATACCAGCTGAGCATCATGTCAACGCCATAGCATACCTGAGTATTGTTGCCATTGTTGACCATGTCTATCTCATTATGACCACAGTGTACCTATCTTCTGATGGCTACTTCCAGCAGGATAATGCACCCTGTCGTGTGTCGAGTGCAAATCATCTCAGACTGGTTTCTTGAACATGACAATGAGCTAACTGTACTCAAATGGCCTCAACAGTCTCCAGACCTCAATCCAATAGAGCACCTTTGGGATGTGGTGGAACGAGAGATTTGCAACATGTGCAGCTGACGAATCTGCAGCAACTGTGGTGATACTATCATGACAATATGGACCAAAATCTGAGGAATATTTCCAGTACTTTGTTTAATCTATGCCACAAAGGATTAAGGCAGTTCTGAAGACAAAAGTGGGTCCTAGTAAGGTGTACCTACTGTAATAAAGTGGCCGGTGAGTGTATATCTGAAGGAAGGATTGCATGCATGAGTATGAGTCCATTCGACAAAACTCTGCCTATTTGGCTTCTGTTAATACAAGTTAATCAATAATGATTACTGTTTGAATAATAACTTTTGTTCTACGAGGATCTTGGTTAGTCTAACTTTGCCAAAATATGGGACTGTCCTGGAAAAAAAGGCACAATTCCGACAAGTGAAAGCATAATACAAAGAGGTATTTCCCAGTTTCATGACACAAATACCATCTGTGGGCCTTGACGCTTCAGCCCCACCTAGCCCGTAAGTTATGCCTGATACACACACCGACATACACACATTATTAAGTACTTGCTGTAAATAAAACAAAACAATAAATACAAAAAGTTGTAACTTCTAAAACTTGCAAATGTGCTTTATTCTTTTGAAAATAAATGGATTGGGTTGTTTGGATTTGGATGTACAGTAATGAATAACTAAAATAATGAATATAATGGATTACTGTATGAATTACTATATGCATTACTATATTATTGAGATCTAGTACTTTTAATTAACAGTTTTGATTCAATTTTTACAGTGTAATTTTAGTATTTTTAGTTTCTGCTTTTGATTTTAACTATTGTTTATTTTAAATAACAGACATTGTTGTCACTGCTCAACGCCTCTCCAGTGCTCTAGTATGACAGCAGTGTACAAAAGATTACAGTAGCTCATGAAAACAGTGGTCCCAGCAGCAGCAGCAGTAGCAGCAGTTCAAGGTTGGCATGTCCATATGTTGTCTCTGCTTGTATCAGAGGAATGTTTACAGATGAGAAGGTGACTGATCACACCTGTGCTGCTGCTCCAGGTGTTGAACACATGTGAGGCTCTGTATTTATAACATGTGGGTCAGGGGCCTGTTCTGGATTCAATTAATTCAGCGTCCGCACCGTGATTTACTACGAGGGTGGAGTAATGCCTACACCACTTCATCATCATTATTTCTCAAGCCTTGACTTCTGTTTTGCGCAGTCAGCAGCTCGCTTATACCCTGATGCAAGAGGAGATTGTGTACAGAAACATTTAACATTGCTAAGAAGTCACTGATGCAGCTTTTTGCACCCGATGTTAATATAGATATTTTACAGTAGAACAGAAGGAATGGGGTTAAAATGACCAATCTAGAATGACATTCTGTCAGCTCTGTACTTGGATGCCCCAAAACATATATATATATATATATATATATATATATATATATATATATATATATATATATATATATATATATATATATATATATATATATATATATATATATATATATATATATATATATATTTATATATATATATATATTTTGCTACATTAGTGGACCTATGACAAAAACAATTATGTTGTCAGGGTTAACACTGAAAGCCAAAGCAATTAATATACTTAAAGATATAAATTATATATGATCAATAAGTTATTCTTTTGAATGATACAATATATAGTTGTACAATAGTAGTACAATAGTACAATAAGTACAATAAGTTGAACTAACTAACTAACTGAACTCATCAATAATCATTCAACCTCCTTTTTGGAGGACACCTAATAGTATGTTCCCATAAAAAATATAAAAATAAAAATAAATTAAAATTAAATAAATAAATTTGCCACTTGAAGCAAAGCTAAAGATTCTTTAAAAAATATCAAGACCATAATCAAACAAACAAACAAACAAGCAAGCAAGCAAGCAAACAAACAAACAAACAAACAAACAAACAAACAAACAAACAAATAAATAAAAAAAGCTTACAGTCACTTAAAGTCACTTAAAGCAAACAGTCAAGGATGAGTAAAATTAAATGGCAGAATTTTATACTAGAATTAAGAATTAAAATTTTTGAAACTTTAGTGAACTTTAGTGTTTCTTTAAACATATATTTATATTATTAAAACATATACACAATATATTAACAGAATCAAACTGCTTAAAAAATGTAATTGTTTGTCATTGTCAATTGTTTGTTCAATCAACCAAAAAACGTGCTGGATAAGTTGGCGGTTCATTCTGCTGTGGTGAGCTCAGATTAATAAAGGGACTAAGCCAACAAGAAAATGAATGAATGAATGATTAAAGGAAGGAATGAATTGGCCTTAAAGTAAAACACACACTTGCATGTCACAATAAATAAATGACATCCACATTCATCCACAATGTAATTATAGTCTTTCACAATTTTTTTTTTACATATTACTGTCAACATTGCCAGTAGTATATTGTTTTATTTCTTAGAGTATGTTGTTGTATTTTACACTTTCTGGAGTCAGCACCAAGCTTTTCACTCATTATAGTACACATGCTGATAATGATGTGACAATAAAAGTGATTTAATGTTTCCCAAAACTGGGTTGCAGCTGCTGAAAGGGAGTTTGCTGTAACATTATGCTGGAATTATGCTGGAATAGTTGATGGTTCATTCCGCTGAAGTGACCCCTGATGAATAAAAGGACTACAACAAAGGAAAATGATTGAATGAAGTTTCTTGAAAAAATAAAAATAAAATATAAATTGCAAATATAGACTAAAGGCTGTATTACTCCAAAACTGTTTTGACATGAAACAACAACAACACCACATGGATACATTAAATAAAGTAAAAAGAGAATAATTAAAGCTTTCTGAATATTTGCATTGAAATGTTTTTTCCTTATCACTATACTGAACAGTAGAGAAGAAAAGCATGTAAACGCCATGCTATTTTATTTTTTTTTGTCTAGAAACTCAACAACAACACATCTCAAACATGTTCCTGCACAACTTTCTGTAGTTTGCAAAACTTATTTTAGATATATTATTGCAGGAAATGATGTCAGACTTCACTCATCGGCTGTCAGAAGAAAAGCTCCGGGGCGCTTCGACTTCTCCAGCTTCCCACAGTTTAACACTACTGTGATACTCAAAGCAAAGAGCTTAGCCAGTCTTTGTAGTGCCTACTGTTATTAACCGACAAGTAATTTCAGGCTCTTTTTTCCCCACTAATAGTTAGAGGGGATTCGCTTCTTTCATCCCTTCTGAAAACAAACCAACATCATCTCTAACTCAGTCTGCCTTTTTCTTCTCGTCAACCCCCTCGTAAGAATAATTTCCATTAAGAAACAAAACACGTGAGACTAGAAGTGAAAGCCCTGGAAATATAAGACAGAATTTCAGGAAAGACTATTTTAGTAACTTTAAAAAAAGGCCTTTAAATGTTGACTGAAAAGAAAAGAGAACTGACCGAAAAATATTTGTGTATTGCTGTACATCCTGTGCATATTAAGCAATGTGTATGTGTTACCCGCATAAGTGCAAAACTAAGGCTCCCTTTGCTAGACTTTAGAGCTTTCAGTTGGTCAATGGTGCAGTCTATTTCAGTTTCTCAAAATAGCAACACGCCAACAATGCGCCTTAACACACCTCCTTTTTAGACCGGCATGCTTATGAGTCCACAAAATGGGTGCAAATGGATTTGCTATTTCCCTAACAGGATGCAAAATGTGAAATATACAGATGCGCTGGTCTGAAAATAGCAACAAATCGCGCCAAACACGTCTTGCGCCTCATTGCGCCGGGTGTATGATAGGCTCTTTGACTCTAAAATGTCAAAAAACAAACAAACAAAATGAATTAAAAATAAATAAATAAATGTAATGTAATTTTATTTAATTAAAACGAATTGTCAGTTTTTATGCACTAAAAATTCATGCAAATAAGTGTATATTTAGTTAAATATTTAAAAAAAAAAAAACTTGTAATACAGTCCAAAAATTGCAAATCCTTTATAAATATAATCAATCAAGAGGTTAAATATGGTGAGAATTTTTAGGTTTTTTTTTAGAGAATTTTAGTGTCTTTCTCTTTAAAATGTCATTTCTCAGTACTTTTTCCTACCTTTCCCTATAACTGGCGTGGATTAATCGACGTTGGGTAACTGCGAGAAATCTTTCTACCAATTACAGACCTCCGAATCCATTGCTTGGCTGGGTTAAGTAGGCCACGTTACTCTGGTCCAATTAGAGGAAGCCAAAAGCAAAAAGAGGGATGGCAATCAGGTCAACAAAAGCACAACTCATTCTTCTCTTTCTGCTCTTTGCACTGCATCAGCATTCAGTACTCAGGTGCAAGCGCAAATAGAGAGAAAAATACTGAGGTCATTGTGACCCTACCAACAAAAGAGGATAAGCTATCATATCAGCTAAAGGAGACCCTGAGGTTGCCAGTCTTTGTAGTTCAGCAGAAAAAAAAAAAAAAAAAAAAACAGAGTGCATATTTTTATAAAAATATATTTATAAATGCATTTATAACAGAAAGAAAATCACTGCTACAGTTCAGTTGCTGCTTACAGGCATCTTCAGACCTTTGACTGGTTCTCTTTTAATGTCATTTTGGATGAACTTTGGCCTTTTTTTGTTCGGAATACAGATCTCAAGAATGCAGTCACCATACAGTGTATATACATTCCAATGTAATAATCTAAAATTCTAAAGTTTCCATCGCTCAAAAATTTTTTGCTGCTTGTTCAAAGTAGTTATTCAAAATGAACTGAAACAACAACGTTCTTGAGTTTTTATAGATATAACTTTAACTTTAAGTTAACTTTATTTGATTTGCGTTGAGACGAGATGAAGGAACTTTGTGTGGATCCCAGAATTTAATTTACAGTGATGGTACACTACCTGGCAAAAGTTTTGTTGCCCATCCAAGTTTTAGAAACAATAAATAATAACTTAACTTCTTGTTGATCATTTGGTATTAGTAGTGGTTTATATGGCAGGCAAAGGCTTCTAAATTACATCTGTTTTCCCCAAATAAAATATGATCATACCTTGATTTTTAATTATTTAATTAGAACAGTAAGGTTTGACTTTGCTTAGATAAAAGTCTTGCCGCTTAACAGAAATAATGTACAGTATAGAATCATGATTCATTGGAAAAATCTAACTTCTGCCACTTTTCCAACTGATCAACCAGAAGTCAAGTTATTATTTGTTGCTCTTACAACTGGGATTGATGACCAGACTTTTGTCAGGTAGTGTATATGGCGGGTTCCACGCAATTCATCCATGCAGTCCCAACAGAAATTAATTAAGTTAACGATTAATGGTTAAGTGGATTAAATGTAAAACAACTGAAATGTCCCAATTCATTATCAAGAATCCAGTTGTCTTAGCTGATTTTAAATAAGTAGGTTTTACCAATTTTCCTATATATTTTTTTCAAAATTTAATGCAGTTTAAAATGTAAAACAAATAAATATGAAATATATTATGCACAAAGCTTGACATTAACACCTGGCAATCTGTCAAATGAAGGTAAATTTCAGCTTTGGTGGGTCGGACAGCCACCTCCACTCGCCACCGGTTGAAAATAATTTTTAAATTGCCAGTGCTGGCTCATCACTAAAGATTAGAACTTTAGTTTAAGACTGTCTGTCAATATGCCAACAATAGCGAACAGCATGATTGATAACTGTTCGTGTGAGCAAAAGAAAGTGGGTGAATAATGATTGAGAGGATGGTCAGACGATAGGTAAAAGACAGGCTTTCCTCATTCACTGACTAGGGCTTCAGTATCCCTTGCACTGCTGATGTGATGCATGTGAGTGCTTAAAAGCTCCCGCGTCCTTGCAACCATACCTGGAAACGAAACTGGTGCGATTGGTTCTATTTAAAATAGCCTGGACAAACAACTGTGCATTTTAGATACATGACAATAATTTTTTAAAGGGCTATTGTTTTTTTAAGAACAGTTTTGTTGAATAAAAAGGGTATGTATACATCTATATTTAGCTTGTTTTGACACATTATTAAAATTTTGTGGCAAAGAAATAATTAGTTTGGTGTGGCCAGAGGAGAGGTAAAGAAATATTCAGTAAATCCTTAGTTTTAAGCCCTGAAAATTCATTCGAAATAAAAACGAATTGCAATGTGTAAAAAAGTTCATGTCAAGCCCAAGTGTTAGTTAAATGATTGCTTAATCATTATGTATGTATGAACAGCTTGTAACAAAACAAGAAAAAACAAACAAACAAATATACAAAGGCAACCATGGACAACATTTAGAACTCCCTTTCAAAGGTTGTCTATGGCTTTATGTAAAGGAATTACAACATGTTTGCAGGTAAAAATCAAAAATATATGATGCTTATGCCTGCTTACAATATTTAACATATATTTTACTTTACACATAAGAAATAAGAAATAAGAAATGGTATTGCTGCAGTTCAGTTAATGGCCACCAGTGTTGCTAATGACAACCTTTTAGAATTCTACATGACCCTGGTAGAAATTCTTTTTGTTAAAAACGAGAAGATAACTCACATTGTGTGCTGATCGGATCTCTGTCACAAGGGCAGAAACAACAGAAAGACGATGCTCAAATCATCATCTTCAAATCACTTCTCTAATTTCCAGTCGTTGATGGAGCTAAAAGCTGTTGGATCGGGAAGAGGTGTAAATAAAGGGCTCACCGCTGGAATTCAGTGTTGATGAGCGTCCCGAACCCATCAACAGACCGGCCCACAGGGGAACTACAACACTGTCAACAGCTAACAATATTGTGAAGCTGCTACAACTCAGGTGATTACAGCTATTTTCACACGCTCCTCTATCTGTTTCCTACCCCGCGTCTCCTGTTAATGAAGGAGCAGATTAATTCAATTAGCTTTCACATCTCTTACACTGAGCCTGAAATAGAATAAAGGCTTTCCTTCCGTTTCTAATCTAGTCAAGCTGCTTACCATTACTAGTCAATGAGTAACTTGTACTCATGCACTTATAAATACAGACAGTCATGTTTATTTTGTGTGTTTTGTTACTTTACCATTTTGAGTCAATTTAAAAGGAATTAAACCAAGAGATTTATTGTATGTAATGAACTTCTGTTCGGTAACATCTAACACCAAAAATACAAATACAATTAAAAACGTAACTGTACAAAACATAAACCTGACAATTATATAGATTCAGTTTAGCAGTTCGCTAAATTTAGCTTATTTTTTCAAGTGGTACTCACTGCAGAGCCACAGCTTGGGTTCCAGCTTTTTGCCATACAGTCCACAAGGCAACCAGAACTAACCATTTTCTGAATTGCTCATTAATCGCATAGCATAAGTAGGTGTGTATTATATATACTGTACTTATGATGAATATGTGATAGAAACAAAACTGCAGTGTACATATACAATTGTTACATATATATTTCAATTTATTTATAATTTTTATGAGAATTAATTGCATATAAATTTCATCAGATTGACTCATACCAAAGATTATATGATAGAAAACGATGTTGTAAATAGCTTATACATTTAATTTATACTTACTTATACTTCTGAGGGCCCTATAAGAAACCAGCTATCTTGCTTATTAGTTAAATCCGCCCCTGTATGTGATAAACACATATACATAGAAACAAAACTATACAAAACATATTTGTTGCATATATATTTAGATAATAAAATTTGAATCATATATATATATATATATATATATATATATATATATATATATATATATATATATATATATATATATATATATATATATATATATATATATTATAAACATTTATTGAAAAATATGCATGCATGTGTGTATATACACTCACCGGCCACTCTATTAGGTACACCTTACTTGTAAGGAGTTGGACCCACTTTTGCCTTCAGAACTGCCTTATTCCTTCGTGGCATAGATTCAACAAGGTACTGGAAATATTTCTCAGAAATTTTTGTCCAATATTGACATGATAGCATCACGTGGCATAGGCTCAATGCTCAATTAGTACTAATGAGCCCAAAGTGTGCCAAGAAAATATCCCCCACACCATTACACCACCACCAGCAGCCTGAACTGCTGATACAAGGCAGATTGATGCCAAATTCTGACCCTACCATGCAAATGTTGCAGCAGAAATCGAGACTCATCAGACCAGGCAACGTATTTCCAATCTTCTATTGTCCATTTTTGGTGAGTCTGTGCGAATTGTAGACTCAGTTTGCAGTTATTAGCTGACAGAAGGGGCATCTGGTGTGGTCTTCTGCTGCTGTAGCCCATCCGCCTCAAGGTTTCACATTTTGTGCATTCAGTAATGCTCTTCTGCATACCTCGGTTGTTACTGTTGCCTTTTTATTAGCCCGAACTAGTCTGGCTATTCTCATCTGACCTCTGACATCAACAAGGCATTTGCGCCCACAGAACTGCTGCTCACTGGATATTTTCTCTTATTCTGACCATTCTCTGTAAACCCTAAGGACGGCTGTGTGTGAAAATTCCAGTAGATCAGCAGTTTCTGAAATATTCAGACCAGCCCATCTTGCACCAACAACCATGCCACATTCAAAGTCACTTAAACCCTCAAAGTTTCCCCATTCTGATGCTCAATTTGAACTGCAGCAGATCGTCTTGACCCTGTCTTAATGCCTAAATGCATTGAGTAGCTTGCATGTGATTGGCTGATTAGAAATTTGCGTTAACAAGCAGTTGGACAGGTGTATAATAAAGTAGCTGATGAGTATACATAATAAATATACACAGTACATATATTTGAAGTATATTTTATATAACCCATATTTTAGATTTACATTACAGTGCGTATAATTTCAGTTAAAACTTATATTTTTCAATGCGATTAATCACGATTAATATTTACAAGGGAAATTATTTTGCAAATGTAATTTATTCTCTTGTTATCTACATATTAGAGTTATAATTTTACATATTTAATCATATAAACATATCATATAATCATAAAACTCAAATTGAAATAGCATAACAAATGCCTATGGGCACAGGATTTGGAAAATGGGTTCCTGTCTTTCCCGTTTTTTGAAAACCTGAAGCTACATCTATAAAGAAGAAAAAACAGATAATAATGCCTCTTATGATATTTGGACCACTTCTCTTGGGATGTGAGGATACAGCACGCTGAAAGGAAGAGCAAGAGTTTGGAGAGATTTAGATTTTGGCACGTTAATTAAAGACGTGCTCTGTCTGAACTTAAAAGAAACTCCCCACCAATTTTGAGCGAGTAACTCTAAAGCTTTGTGTAATGGAGCTTGCAAAACTCTTTTTCCAGTCACTAGTCCACTAATCAGTCGATCGCTAATCAAACGCTCCTCCTTTTCGGCAGCGAGGTCAAGCTGTGGGTCAAACCTCAGTACGGGGCACGAATGGGATTTCCTTTCGCTGCCTTTATTATTACCCTCTGTGTAATTAGTGCCACTGAAATCCCTTTTGTCTGAGGAGAGGAGGAGGATAAAAGCGTCCAAGCTTGGGCGTGTGGTCTCCTTTCTTCACTGCACACCTTTTATTTCCTCTTAACAAGCTTATAAAATATGTCGACAGGCTTCAAACTGGGATTGTGTTGGGAAACTCTGATAACCAAGCGCAGTTACGTCAGCTCACTCCTGGGCTCTTTTCAAAGTCCTCCACACGCTTTATCTAGCAGGACGTAATTAACGGCGTTATCGCATATCTGGCAGAGTTGGAGTTTGGGAGAGGATCGCTAACAATGCTTTTTGTTGCACGTACAAAGAGTAAAATGCCTAATGTTTGAAACGTAAAGCCTGCTCTGAAGCTCGGCAAGAACTTTTGCAAGTAATTGTCACTGGAGGATGTTGTTTATTCAAGGGACATACCGATGGAGGAGAAAAAAAAGGACGATGCAAGACCCGGTGGGGTTATGTGCATACTTTTTGGAAACTTTTGATTTCACAACGACTTTTAAGTGCAAGTGAACAAGAAAATGAAAATCTAGTGTAGAAATGAAGAAACAGACGTCATGTATGATCAGAGGATTCTATGCACACGTCTTCACTTTCTTTAAAAACAGGGACTATACAATGTAAACAACTTTAAAAAAGTAATTTTAAGTACTAAATAAAATAAAATAAAATATTTAAATGAATAAAACTAAAATAAAACAATACAATTGAATAAATAAATAAATAAATAAATAAATAAATAAATAAATAAATAAATAAATAAATAAATAAATAAATAAATAAATAAATAAATAAATAAATAAATAAATAGAAGTCAGTGGATCTGTTTGAACATTCTTGAACTGATCTAAATCAGTAAAATAAAATGAATACAACATTACAACAACAAAATAAATAAATAAATAATGAATTAATCAGTAGCTACAGATTAAATAAAGAGCTGAAGTTTAGATACAGTCAACAAATAAACAAACAAACAAATATTCTTGAAAAATAAAAACCTCTATAAATAACCATAACAAAAATTCACCAGGTTTTCAAGTGACAACATTAGACAATAAAAAGTTTGCAGCACATTGACGGTGGAATAAAAGCCATTGGCGGGTATCATGAGAGTCTGTTCTGCTGTGAGTGCAGTTACATTCAAAGACGAGCCCTCAGAGAGCTTCCCACACTTAATAAAGACACACAGTGTAATTGGTTTTGGATTGAATTGATGACACACTGTTAACTGCAATCAGAATACTGCTATTAAAAGTATATGCCCGTATATTAAACTGCTTCAAAGTTAAGTCCTCAAGACCACTGCTTGGTAGTTTTTGGAATACTAAGGCAAGAGACTGCAGGTGAACAGGGCAAAAAAAAAAATTCTCACTAAATTTCCCACTTGACTGGTTACACTAAGAATTCCAAGCATGTTATGTTACAACTTTTCTGAAATGTCATGTTTAAATAGACAAACAAGCCATTTCTTTATTAAATATACATTTCTATAACAAATATCTGAACACTTGACAAAGACCCAAATTCTTAATTTCTTTTAATAAATAATAATAATAATAATAATAATAATAATAATAATAATAATAATAATAATAATAATAATAATAATAATAGTAATACTTCCTTCCAGGTACTGACTGGGCACAGTCCTGCTGAACTTCAGTAGATGACAGAGAGTTGCAGAGAGCTAGTTTTTTACTGATGGGATTTTGGAAATTTATGCACACTTTCCAATGTAAACAAAATTAAAATATAATTTTAATAAACAAATAAAGAAAAGGCATATTAATATGAATAGAAATCAACTAATATGTTTGAATATCCTGAAATGAAAGTAAATCAGTAAAATAAATTAAAACTATCACAGTAATAAAGCAGTACTGTACATTACAGTATTTATATTAAGAATCGCAAACAACATTTCTGAAATGCAGTGTTTAAACCATTTCAGAGCCTTTTCTTTATTAAAATAAAACATTGAATAAAGTTCAAAATGTTTGTTTCACTTTAGTGACACATTAGAGTTAGAATTTTATTAATGGGAATAAGACAGTTTCCTTTTTCATTCTTTAATTCAGAGAATATTCAAGTATTATTAAGTCAGCGTGGGAGGAAAAAGCTCTTGGTGAAAACAGTTTGGGTGTTTTCACAAAAGCACTAAAATCCCAAAATCTTAAAATTAATGTGAATAAAAAAGTTTGTTTTTGCCTGAAGGGTCTTGCCTGTAAGGTACAGTTCACCAACAAGTCAATGGCTACCGGTTTAACAACATTCATCAAACTACAAACAGAAAAAAAGCAACATAGAACCGCTTGGGGATGAGTAAATGATTGATAGGTGATGTAAATTTTCATTTTGAGCCAACTACCGCTTTAAGCCAATGTAATGCTGCAATGCATTAGTCCTTGCTCATAATTGCATCATTTTACACCACACAATGACAGACAGAAGAGGCACGTCGCACTTTTGGCTGCAAATTAACATTGTCCCCTCATATGGGCTTTGAATAGCTTTTTCGTTGTCCTGCATTCCCTTAGATTCTCTTTCTTTTCTCTCTGTTGTTAAGGGGCAAGTTCTCCAGACGGCATGGGACTTCTTTGCTGCTGAGGCATCTGCTGCTCTGAGCCACCCAAGGCCAATCTTTTGAATCGCGAACTATCCAAACCCTGCTTTTTTTTTTTCTTGTTTTCTCTCTCTCTCTTATTTCTTTCCTCTTTCTGATGGAAAAAGCTTAGTGCATTCAGGGAAGGGTGAGTTGAATTCCCCCCTCCTGGCCCATAGTAATCCAGGCTCAGGTCTCAGTTTGCAGACACAATGGGGCTTGGAGAATTGGACTTGAGATAATTGTGTTGCTATCCCATTTCTCCTGTAATGGAATCTCTCATGAGTGGCGGCAGCGGCTTAGCAGATTCTGAATGGCGTCTGTGCCGATAGCACCCAGACGAATCCTTATGTGCTGCGCCATTTTGGAGATAGTCCTAGCTGTGCTTTTTTGATTACTTTGTGCGAAAAACTCTAAATCTCCCTCCTGTGCTTCTCTTCTCTTTTTAAAAAAAATGGGCCTGTCTCTTTAACTCTCTACTTAAAGAAGTAAAAGACAGGTCCTTTGGAAAGTGCCGAGAATCATTCGGGACTTGTTAAGGGTGTTGTAGAGAACAGTAGGAAAAGGTGACGTACACAATTTGGAGTAGAGTCTTTTATGTTCTGTAGCATTACACTTTTGAATTTTGTTTCTGCTGAGTGAATACCTAGTGTCTATATTTTTGGATACGTCTATTTTTGTTTTCTAGGACAATTACTCTTGTAGGTAGGTAGTAGGTAGTGCTGTCGCCTCACAGCAAGAAGGTCGCTGTGTCGCTGGTTCGAACCTCGGCTCAGACGGCGTTTCTGTGAGGAGTTTGCATGTTCTCCCTGCTTTCGTGTGGGTTTCCTCCGGGTGCTCCGGTTTCCCCCACAGTCCATAGACATGCGGTACAGGTGAATTGGGTAGGCTAAATTGTCCATAGTGTATGAGTGTGTGTGGATGTTTCCCAGAGATGGGTTGCAGCTGGAAGGGCATCCGCTGCGTAAAAACTTGCTGGATAAGTTAGCGGTTCATTCCACTGTGGCGACCCCAGATTAATAAAGGGACTAAGCCGACAAGAAAATGAATGAATGAAAAATGAAATTAAATCAATAAAATTAATTATATTAGTAAACCAATCTGGCCAGTAGGGTTCAAACCAACCAACCAACCAATTAACCCACCAACAGACCAACCAACCAACCAAGCAAGAAAGCCAGCAACAAACCAACCAACTTAGCCAATCAACCATCCAACCAACCACACTTGACCTTCAGACTAAGCGACCGACAAGCCAACCAACCGACCAACTAACTGACTAACCAACCAACTAAGCCATCCACCCACCCACCCACCAACCAATCAGCCAACGAACCAACCAAACATGACAGACCGATTGACAAGCCAACCAACTAACTTACTAACTAACCAACTAACTTACTAACCAACCAGCTAAGCCATCCACCCACGCACCCACCAACCCACCCACCAACCAACCAACCAACCAACCAACCAACCAACCAACCAACCCCACCACTCACCCACCCACCAATAAACCAACAAATCTAGCCAATCAACCATCTAACCAACCAACCAAACCTGACCGACAAGCCAACCAACTGACCAACTAACCAACCAACTAAGTCATCCACCAACCAACCAACCAACCAACCAACCAACCAACCAACCAACCAACCAACCAACCAACCAACCAGCAAGTCAACCAGCCAACCAACCAACCAACCTACCCACTCACCCACCCACCAATAAACCAACCAATCAACCCAGCAAAAAACCAACAACCTAGTCAATCAACCATCCAACCAACCCACCCACTCAACCAACTGACCGACGACTAACCGACTAAAAAACTAACCGACTAAATGCATGGAAAAATGCATTCTAGGACAGACAAAATGGAATGTCAGTGTAGCAACAATAAACTAAGAATTCAAGTATAATACGTACATTCATAAATTACCAATTCTAATTGGTATTCCAATTCGGCAGGCTATTTTCAACATCTAGTATCTGCACTTGTCATGTCATGTTTCCTACATCACTCCAGTCTTTTTTCTCAACTAATACTATCTGGCAAGTCAATAATTCATGCATTTTTTTTTTATTAATCGATGTAAAGTGGCTGTGTAATAATCCACATAATGTGTGCAGTAAGCTAGTCATTATCACAAAATTAGCTTAAATGGAGGCACAAAGCATAGCCAGTGCATTATGGGTCTCTGATCACCTGGCTTGGGTTTATTTTACACTAACAACCAGCTAAACGTACATTATTCTCTTGAACATTTCAGTCTTTAACTGTATTTTCTGCAATTCCTCCTCCACTCTTGTGATGAACAGAATGTGGTAAACACTTTAACAATAAAAAAAAGAACATCTACATTAAAATATCTAAACATACAATTATTTAAATCACACAGCATGACTACTTGAGGTAAATATGTCTTGAGTGTTTCAAAAAGCAATAAAAGGACACCACTAGAAGAAATAAGTTCAGCACGCGCATGCAATTTATTCATAGCATGAATAGCATTGTACCTAGAGTTAAGGACTAAAACTCTCATCCATCACAGCTAATGTTCAAACTCCTGGAACCAAGCTTTCAAAGGAAACACTTATGGTTTGTCGAACAATGCCAAAACTGGGGGGGGCTGTTATGTGAGCATTATAAGAGACTTTTACAAAGATTGATGATTAACTTACACTGTATTCTCCATTCTGAGCAGGGAAGCGAAGTTTCTAGAACTTTGAAAACCATTTTAAACCACCTTCTTATTGATTATTCAAGAAAATAAGTCACTCATGTTCTTAAAGGCATATCAGCAGGAATATAACTATGTATTGTATAGCATATATGCCACATTTTCTGTGAATTGAAGCTGTGGTTTGACATCAAACTCAGTATGACTATGGACCAAAAGAAAACCAATAGAAAGCTCTGTCACGTAATTCTATGGGTGCACAAGCTGATAGGTCTTATACAACCTGCTTCCATCCACATCATTAGCAACATGGTACAGGTGATTGGTTTCTGCTATATCAGCTTCCAATGAGCATGCTCCGCAATATTTAAAAACATCAGTATTGTTTGTGCTAGCAATCTGCTGCATGTTTTTGTACAGATCACCTAAAACAACAATTAACATAAGGGAAAACTTTCTATCTATGTGCTATTGGTCTGGTAAATTTATGAGCATACATGCATTCCAATTTAACTGCATTCAATAAGTAATAAACTGTATTTGCGTGCTGTGCATTTGTGAAGGATCCAGGATTCGTTTCACACTTCTTAGTCCGTTTGAACATGTTAAACATGTCACATAGTTTGATCTGTTTCAGTTCCTCTCTGAATTTATATGTTTTTATTTCACTTCGGAAAAAAATTAATTAACAATTCTAACACAGTGTTTTTTAATTATCTACAGAAGTATGGCAATGACATTTTCAGGTTCTCGCTTATACTTGCTCAAATGGTTGCTGTTTTTTATTATTATTAGTCTGCTTATATATTGTAATAAGGATACATTATTTGGGTATTAGTATTAAGCTATTAGACAAGGTAGCTGATGCAAAATAGCCAAGACACACATAGATTAGTGAATTAAAGGTGTAGTTCACTCAAAACTGAAAATTCTGTCAAACTAACTTTCAAAATATCTGAAACAATCTGATAGGCAACTGATAATAAAACACATACAGGCTTGAAACTTGACATTTTAAAGAAAATGGAAACTATTAATTTCCATAGCAGGGCAATCAATCAATCAATCAATCAATCAATCAATCAATCAATCAATCAATCAATCAATCAATCAATCAATCAATCAATTAATCAATCAATCAATCAATCAAGCAAAAAAAGTTTAATATAAGTGGAGTGTGAGAAAAATATATGAAAGGATTTAAATTGTAGGGTAAACTGTCCTTTTAACAGCCTTTACACACTGGGATTAACCATGGGTTATTGTTGTTTACCTTTGGTGAAATCACCACCTTTCAGCCAAGGTAAAGAAAGACTTGCGATTTGGTGTTTGCTTCATTTGTGGTCAATTGAAAATAATAACAATTGTAGAAAACGCATGCAGGTTTGAAACCACATGGCCAAACGAATGATGTTTAAATTTTCATTTTTGGCTTAAATTTTAGGCGGATTGGCAAAGAAACCAAGGCATACATAGTCCAGCACATTATAGTGTCAAATAATTAGGCAAACTAGCCCAAGTAAAAAAAAAAGTCAATCAAACAAACCAACCAACAAATATGCTCTGCTTATTGCAGGGGGAGTGTATTTTATTCACCTCTTGCGCAGATATATTATTGTTTAGTAATGCAACTGTTTGTTCAGGTACCGGATCAAGTTTCCTGCATATGTTTGCAGCACAGTGTTCTATGTTCTTAGACAGATAGTTCACTTTAAAATTCAAATGTACTCACCATTTTGTCACCATAGAATTATAAGTTTCTATCTGACATTTTTGTCAAAATTGAGTTATTGACATATTAATTGACAACTTGTTTACATTATGGGATGTTATGAGAAGTTGTCTACATTTTATTTAAAAAAAAAAATATTGGTACACATACTGTTTGCTATATGGAATGCAAAAACATTGAAGTTTAATATCTCAAAATCATTCATAACGCAGATAAAACCTTATAATTCCAGGGTGATGATTTACTCATCTTCAAGTTGCTCCAATCCTTTATGAGTATATTTCCCCTTTTGAACAATAAATAAGATATTCTGAAGAAAAGATGAAAATGGCAAACTTTTAATTTCCATAGTCGGACAATCAATCAATCAATCAATCAATCAATCAATCAATCAATCAATCAATCAATCAATCAATCAATCAATCAATCAATCAATCAATCAATCAATCAATCAATCAATCAAAAACTATTTGTAAGTGAATAGTTATTAATATCTAACTGTCTTCAAAATATCCTTGTATTCTTTCATTCATTTATTTTCTTTTGGCTACATTCAATTTTTTTTTACTTGTTTAAACTAATTTAAAATGAGCTGAAACAACACAATTCTTGAGATTTCATTGGGATAACTTAATTTTTTTATGTTCAATTAACAGAAATTTGTTAAACATGTTAAATTAACCTAATTGATTTGTGTTAGGACATGAATGAATTGTGTGGAATCCTGCATTTTTCACAGTGTAAGTATCTTTAATAATCCGGGGTCGTCACAGCGGAATGAACCGCCAACTTATCCAGCATATGTTTTACATAGTGGAGGCCCTTCCAGCTGCAACCCAGTACTGGGAGACATCCATACACAATCATCCACACATTCACTACAGCTAATTTAGCTTATTCAAGTCACCTATAGCGCATGTCTTTGGAGTGTGGGGGAAACTGGAGCACCCAGAGGAAACCCACTCGAACATGGGGAGAACATGCAAATTCCACACAGAAATGCCAAGTGACCCAGTCAGGACTCAACCAGCTACCTTCTTGCTGTGAGGCAACAGTGCCAACCACTGAGCCACCGTGTCGCCCTGTTTGTATTCATTCAATCATTTTATTTTTGGCTTAGTCCTTTTATTTAACTGGGGTTGCCACAGCGAAATGAACGCCAACTTGTCCAGCATATGTTTTACATAGCGGATGCCCTTTTAGCTGTAACACAAAACTGGGAAACATCCATACACACTCATCCACACACATATGCTATGGCCAATCTAGCTTATTCAATTCACCTGTAGCACATGTCTTTGGACAGTGGGGGAAACCAGAGCACCCAGAGGAAACCCTTGCGAACAAGGGGAAAACATGCTAACGCCACACAGAAATACCAACTGACTCAGCCGGGACTCCAACCAGTGACCTTCTTGATGTGAGGTAACAGTGCTAACTAACCCACCATGTTGCCCTGTTTGTATTCAATAAAAAAATTTAACAATTAAAATAATAATAGCATGTTTAATACAAGTGGAAGGTATTAAACAATATATTGAAGCATATAAATTGTAGGGTGAACTACCCCTTTAGCAGCTTTTTCACACTAGGATTAACCATGGGTTATTGTTGTGCTAATCACCACTGTTCAGCAAAGGTTTAGAAACATTTGCTATTTAGTAGCATTCATTTTTACCTGAGGTTGAGAAACCCTGCCCTAAAAGAAGAGTTATGCCTAGAATCACTTCTGCAGTTGTAACTCTGCATTGCAATACAGTGTAAGAGTCTCATAGCCAGATGTTTAGATGCTTCAGATGCTTTAGATAGCTGCATATGACTTTTTATTGCTTCCAAGTTATGAGAAGAAAAAGTATAGGTAAACCATTCCATCATTCAATTATTTCAAGTGTGAAAAAACCTTTACAATAACATACCAGGGGTTACAGTGTTACACACAAAAGCAGACTCCGAGTAAGTGGATTAGAGTAAAAACATGAATAAATTGTACTTATATAAGCTCATACTGTAGAGTGCAGTAGAAAAAAAAGTGACTTTGAGAGTAACTTAAAAGACGCACTGGCTAAAGATTGAACTCGGGCAAAGTTCTGCACCCTGATGACAGCAGGAAGAAAGGATCTGCAAAAACGTTTTCTCATACACCATGATGGGAGCAGGCTGTTGCTAAAGGTGCTCCGCTGTGCAGTAACAGCACCATGGAGAGGAGGAGAGGTGCTTTTCACAGCCGGTTGTGCTTTGTGCGGAATCCCTGATTTCTGAGCAGAAATAAGAATTACATTCAGACAGACTATATATGAGCGCAGGTTTTTGAAAGTGGGATTAGAACAAGTGCTTAAAAGAAGAAGAAGAAAAAAAAGTCGTAGTGACCTGTCATAGTGACATGCTGACAAGGTTTGTTGCTTTTCTCTGAATTCATCTAAAAGTCAGCGGGTAGTTTTCCTAATCCTTTCAATGTAGGGATTCAGAAACACTTTCCATCCAACTAAAATGCGAGTCATATAGCGTCATTTCTCTTGTTTGTCCATAGGAGGGCACTGTGGTTGCACCCATAGAGCTGTTTGCGTTTGGGAGCTTCTCTGCAGGCTCTGGCAGAATTACTTTCATGGCCTATGAATAAAAATCATTTCTTGGAACTCTCACACTCACTTCCCATATGCTGAAATTATACATCTGCCCTGTGCATTTCAACTTTCGCGGAAACACAAACTATATGGATAGCCCAAACAGATGCACAGCTTATTAATACATATATGCTTAACATTTAAAGGCTGCGTTTATCCAAGTGAAACAATTTGTAGACAAATGAGAACTTGTTTAGGAGGCAAAAATAGACATTTGCTTTGTTTCAGTGCCTGACTACAGAGGCATTGTGAAAATGCCACCACAGCAAAGACTATTCTAAAGGGAGGCATTATAATTATGGTACCTTCATTTGGCTAGAATGTATTTTGTAAAGATGGCTAACATATCATTTCTTTTACATTTCAATGAATTACAAGATGCTTTGATAAAAGTAAATCAACTGTAGATTATGACATCAGGAATACATTGTGGGTTTGATTATTGGAATTCATAAAATGATGAAAATGGTGCCTAAAACTTGATATACATTGGCATAGTTCAATTCATTGCATGGACAAGACTTAGAGTTCTGTACTGTGAGCCTCCATTGATTACTCATTCTCATGTAAATCTAGTAAGTATAAATGATCACTAAAAAGGTCCAATTGCAATAAAACACAGACTCGGATGTTACTCACTTATGCACAACCACAGAAGCATTTGATTGGCCACAATGTTTTCTAGTGAGACAACAATAATGATAATCCTACTGATTATTTATTAAGATTAACACTGCTTATATTTCCTTTGTATGTGGGACCTATGAAACCAGCATTATAGAGCTATCAGAAAATGCAAAGACAGAGTGAAAATGTTGGTCTTGGTGGTGGGACTATTTTCAGGTGCTGGTAATATCATTGTGCCTGCTGCAGCAATGGTATAGCATATAGTTTTACACCAGAATATATTGTGTTGGTCTTTGAACATGATGTGACTACAGAATTATTTAAATATTTAAATAATTATCTAATCAATGCTAATAATATATATATTTTTTATTTATTATTATTATTATTTTTTTTTACAATTTTAAGTGAGATGCTCATGGTCTAATCCAATTCAGTGATCTACACTAAGCTAAGCTAAAAGTGCTCCTACCAGACCTGGAGATAAACATAAGATAAAACTCAACTGTTAATTTCTAGGACTTATTCGCCTATTTTCAAAAGCAAAATGTGCTCTTTTTACGAGACTAGTATGATGCATTCAGCAGTTATCATAATCTTAAATCCTTAAAAAAGTTTTTTAATATTTTGATAAAAAAAAACACATATTACAAAGACAATTGCAAAACATTATTTATATTATTCACAATTTTTTTTACAAAACATTATATACAAATTACTGCTTATGCAAGGTGTTTCTAATACAGCATCTATGGGGCTGAGAGTAAATTTGATGTTATTCTCTCCTCTGGCTTCCGCCATCAGTCTAACACATTTTTTTCCTTCATCTGAAAGTCTTGAAAACACCATCGTGTTTTTCTTTTATTATTTCAGCAAATAGAGTTTTTAATTTAGTGTTGTACTCTTCATTCACTGCACTCTAAATTTACCCAGCTATGAAGCCTTCTGCTACTGAGCAAAGCAGAATCCAGAATCTATAACACTATTTTATCTTAGCAACATAGCAAACCACTGAAAATGGTTATGTCATTGAGTATCTCTGTGTTATTCTGTTACCATGTAGTCTGTATTATTATGACTTTTTTTACAGTATAACCCACAAACATAAAATAAAAAAGTCTGACCTCTTTACTGTCTACTGGTTGCGTATTAGCACATAATAATCCCATATTCTGCACGACCATATTCTAGATCCCTAAACTCTGCACAATTTACCTTAACAGCAAATACTTTCTGAATAAGCAGTAATTAAGTGTTTATTAAGAGAAAACTCCTTGTTATTAGTAAATATTCATTCACTAATTTCTCTAATATTCACTAATATTCATTCACTAACTAATTTCCTTCGGCTGAAGCAGGTCGCACATCACAGGTGCCGTGACACAGTGCGCACAGTTGGAAGTATCACACACTAGACGCACACATTTAAATGTTATTTAATTTAAAACTATTCAGGTACTGCTCTGTGGCATGGCAGAAATATGAACAGTGTCCTAAGTTGTAGCTGGGCTTCACAGACAGCCACAGACTTGCGGTGCCCATGTACATACCCTCATAGAAATCTATGTTTTAGAATTCTAAAATTCATGGCATAGTGCGCGTATCCAGTGTGCGTTCCCCTTTAGCCACTACTTTAGAGGTCACCACAGTGGAATGTAACGTCAACTTTTCCAGCATATGTTTGATGCAGTAGATGCCCTTCTACCTGCAACCTACTAACAAACACCCATACACACTCATTTACACAGACACTCATGCAATACAGACAGTTTAGTTTATTAAGTTCACCAATAGCTCATGTCTAGGCCCACACGGAATCTGCTTACGCAGAATTTCGCAGATTTTCCGGAGAATTCTGCAGATTTCTGCAGATTTTTAGCCAATCATTAATTCTGTTTATTTACTTGAGTAAATGTGTAAATCTGAATTTATTCAGTATTTATTCTGTAAATTATTACTTTTTATTTCATATATTAAGGTTTTAGTTATGATACTTCGCTGGACACTCCCAAAATAATTCCGCAAAAATCCGCAGATTTTTAAGAAATTCTCTGCAGAAATAGCAAAAAGCATCCACAGATTCCGTCTGGCCCTGCTCATGTCTTTGGAGTTGTGGATGAAACAAGACCACCCAGAGGAAACTCACACTAACACGGGGAGAACTCCACACAGAAATGCCTACTGGCTCAGCCGGCACTCAGACCAGCGATCTTATTGCTGTGTTGCGATAGTGCAAACCATCGTGCCACGTATTAGTGAATATTTGTTCCCTACTTTAAAATGATCTCAAAATTAATTTGAATATTTCATAATAAAATAATATCCTAGCTGTAGAAACATATTTATACATGCTTTTATTTAATTATGTCCTAGTATCATGAATTTCTCAGTTCGCTGTCTCCACTTTCTTTATCTTTCATGTGTTTTAGCCTTTCCTTGCTGTTAGTAGCTGTGGAGAGGCTGACATTTAAATATATGCCATGTTGAAGTGAGAATCAGCATTTTTCCATTCTCATTCACTCAGCAATTCATTCACCTGACAAAACACTCTCCATCATGGACCAGTGCAATCTAAGGCACGCTCTTTATTTAGATATGCTGAGGCTGGGCAGGGAAAGACCACTGTGCTTACGTAAAAGAAAACGAAGTTGATGAAGAAAGAGGAATGAAAGGCTTCTGAAAGAGACAGCAAGACAAAGCACAGAGCCTAAAGAGAGACAGAGAATGAAATGAGAGAGACAAATGAGCAGATGAAGAGGAGGTTGAGATACACGTGCAAAGAAGTGAAAAACGGGGAACTCATCATATAAGAAAACTGTCAAAAACAGTGGGATGCGGGAAAGAGAATTTGTGAAAAGTGACAGACATGAGGTGAAAGTGGGACTTGCAGGATTGCAGCATATGGTGTGTTTAAAATGAAATCCATTTTAAATGAAAGACCATTTTAAATGGCTAGTTTGAAGCACTTTGGTTCGGAATGACCCTTCAAAATGGCAAGCATTGTTGTTTTTACTTTGAAGTGCCCTTTGGAGCTGGGTTTATCCTGTTTGGAACACAGCACTACAAAATAAATGGCAGATGAGATCGATCATGGTTGAAGCTTAACTCTGCAGGACAGTGGACATCAAGGGACAGAGTTAAGCATCTGTGCTTTAAAGCTTAATAAAACTGCAAACCCAACATAGAACATGATAGACCATGTCATACAAATGATCTGTAGTAGGGCAGTTGATGTAGCATAGGGACCAATCATTGAGGTGAATCAGGTTAGCTCAATGCCATGCCAACAAATTGGATCAATAATGTATTACCTCAACAAACTGAACAGAATGTATGTGACAGCATTGCTTATCTCATGAACCTTTATGAACATAGGGAGCTAGGTCAGATTTTCAATAAACAATCAGAATTTTTTGTTACAAGAATACCCTTGTGGGAAAAATCCAGCATTGTTGATCTGCGGCATAAGGTATCTTTGCATGCTGGTAACGGCAAGAGACGCTGGTTGTTAGTTTGCCAATCTCAAGCATATCTTGCCTGTTGGAACCAGCATGGGGTGATGGTTAATGGTCCCCACCATTTGCAAGCAGGAGTGCTGCTGGACTTTGCTTGAGAAAAGCATGACTATGATGCTCCAGCACCATAACAAACTGCAAACAGCATAAACCTGCCTGGACCAACACTGATTTCACCAGGTTAGAGAATTGTGCTAGCTATGCTCAAGTAAAGAATAATTTTTATTTAAAACATGTGCTGCAAATATCATATCGTCACTTTGGAATTATAAGGTTCTATCTGCGTTCTGATTGATTTTGAGATATTGAGCTTCAACGTTTTTGCATTCCATAGCAAACAATATGTATGTAACATTTGTTTTTTAAATAAAAATACTTAAAATGTAAACATCTTTATAAAAAACATCTCATAATGTAAATAAATTGTCATTTAATAACATTCATTCATTCATGTTCTTGTCGGCTTAGTCCCTCTATTAATCCAGGGTCGCCACAGCGGAATGAACCGCCAACTTATCCAGCAAGTTTTTACGCAGCGGATGCCCTTCCAGCCGCAACCCATCTCTGGGAAACATTCACACACACACACTCATCTGCTACGGACAACTTAGCCTACCCAATTCACCTGTACCGCATGTCTTTGGACTGTGGGGGAAACCGGAGCACCTGGAGGAAACCCACGCGAACGCAGGGAGAACATGCAAACTCCAAACAGAAACGCCAACTGAGCCGAGGCTCGAACCAGCAACCCAGCGACCTTCTTGCTATGAGGCGAATGTGCTACCCTCTGCGTCGCCCATTTAATAACAATATTTCAATAAATTATTTTGACAAAAATGTCAGATAGAACCTTATAATTCCAATTCTATTCTGCATGTGTGCCTGTTTAGATGCATTAAAGCTTAAGAGCTCATTGATTTTAGAATTTAGTTATGAGCTCATGAGTTCATGAATATAATATCAATGTTATTTTATAATATTATTACAAACAGACCTTATTCATGTTATACGCTGAATTTTATAGAAATGGAAATGAATCTCTGAGGCATATACTGTACATATTGTAATTACTTTTTGACTACAACATTTGACACATTGTTAAACTAGAGTCTAATCCAGTAACACTTAATTTACTCTGATGGTCTTCTGTTGACTGTTACTTCAGTAAGTCACTCGAGTATAAGCAGACTGCATGCTTAATCTGCCAACACTATTTTAATAGTTCCCAAAATGCTCTACTACTGGTTATGCGTAACTTTGCAAGCATGTCAACTAATTCTGATAACACTAACAGTCTACTAAACCTCTAACGAGAGTTACGTGTAAATGTGAAATACTTATTTAGTCAACAGAATCTTTAAAAGAGATCATCAAACTAAAGTGTATGCAAATCAGTTAAACAGGATGCCACACTTTTAAAAATAAAGGTACTCCTGGAATACATGGTACAGAGAAGAACATTTAATATCCATGGAACGTCTACATTCCAAAATAAATAAAAAAATTATAAATAAATATTTAATAATAATAGTAATTATACATATATATATATATATATATATATATATATATATATATATATATATATATATATATATATATATATGTGTGTGTGTGTGTGTGTGTTTGTGCGTGTGTGTGTATGTACACATTAGTGTTCCAGTGTTCCGCCCAGTGTATCCTGAGCTATTAGTTACAAGAATGCTATGGCATTAGGAAGTATTCACTAAAAGAAATTCTTATATAGCATTCAACCCAGGCTAATACATTTCTGGAATTTGCTAAATTTGTCCCAGAAGGTTTTTTTTTTTTTTTTTTTGCAATTTTTGTTTACGCTAATCCATCAGCGGCTGCTGTGTATGCTTTATGATATCTCAAATTTCTATCGCAAGTGCCATTCGTGCCTGCTCTTCTCATGTGTCATGAGGTAAGCGGTCAGCTGGTGAGCGTGAACTGGAATGGTGTCATACCGCCTCGTAGCATTCGTTTTAAAGATGAAATGCAGCCCTACATACTTCTAGCTACATCATTCGCCATCTTCAGAAAAGTATATAGAGCTACATTTTCAGAATGAGCCTGTGTTTATAGCATTAGTCCAAAAAAGATTTTTAAGAGTGTACCAAGAAGTCTGTTGCCACCACAAGAGTGATCAGATCAACTATTTTTATACTTCAAAGAAGAAATAGTGTCAAATTGGTTTGGAACGATATGAGATGCCAAACCCCCCAGAATTTTTACTTGGGCGAACTATTCCTGTATACGAATGGGAGTCTCTTGAGAAGTCTGATCGAGAGCATCGGGGAGAGGGGTTTGCGATGCGTGTTGTCTCACCTCTGCTGAACGCGGCACCCTGTTCAGCCTCAGGGCTCTTCTGACAGGATCACAGTCCTGCGATGTTAACCCTCCTCTTTCCCTCCGTACACTCTCTGCAGAGCGCAAGCAACATACAGGACGGAGGAGAGATCAAACGCTCCTCTCTGATGAGCAGAAAAGAGCTGGGGAATGACAACGGTAAAAGAGGGTAAGGGGAGGAACCTGGGATAAAGTGAGGAAGCTGCACATCCACGGGGAAAACACGTCACTGTTTTCATAAAAACATGAAGCGTTATCTCGCTCTTAGATAAGTGAGGATCCAAACCCTATTTCCACCAGGTGCGGGAGTTACACATGCACTCATTTTCGACTCTTCTGACACCCCTGAACCCTCACCCTTTCAAAACATCTACTTGTGGAGCAGCCACTCTCTGCCACATGCTAAAGCTAATTAGTAGCGAGTCTTCTGCTTGTTAATTGGCGCCCTTGACAATGCGGAGGCGAGTTGCCTTTAGAATCCAGCCCTGCTTTTACAAAAGGAAAGCATTTATGTTAATTTCCCCCTTGAGCCTCGTTGCTCTTTCTTTTTTGCTTCCTCTACAGACCTGTTTCCTCGCATGCATGTCTTAACTATAGGATTCTTGCGTTTTCTCTTCAGATGCAAGAAAGTCTTAAGGAACATTTTCTCCCTCATTTGTCCTCTGCCTTAGAAAGTGATGGTGAGCTTGCCTCGTGGTCTTTGTGAGGGTCTGGATTTTGACAGGTGGTTTTGTGGCCTTTGGGGGGCACTCAAAGCCTACTTTCCTTCTGCAGTCGATGCTGGACTCGCTCTTACGGCCTTATGCTAATTACCCTCGTGAAAAAAGACCATCACACACATGCAAAGCCAAGTTCACTGGCTAGGCTAAGTGGAGTGGGAGACAACGAGTACACATTAAGCAAGGTGCATTCATAGATTGCATGTGCTTGTGAAAATCAAAATACCTATGTATGTTTTACTATTATTTTGAGAAACAATTAAATACAGTTGAAGTCTGAATTATTTCTGTTTAAAGGAGAGATTTTTTCAACACATTTCTAAACATAAAAGTTTAATAATTCAATTATAATAACTGATTTATTTGATCTTTGTCATGATGACAGTAAATAATATTTAACTAGATATTTTTCAAGACACTTCTATACAGCTTGAAGTGACATTTAAAGGCTTAACTAGGTTAATTAGGTTACCTAAGCAGGTTAGGGTAATTAGGCAAGCTATTGTATAATGAGGGTTTGCTCTGTAGACTATCAAGAAAAATATATAGCTTAAAAGGGCTAATAATTTTGACCTTAAAATGTTTTTATTTATTTATTTTTTTATTAAAAACTGCTTTTATTCTAGTTGAAATTAAACAAATAATACTTTCTCCTGAAGAAAACATTATCAGACATACTGTGAAAGTTTCACAGTACAGACAGACAGACAGACAGACAGACAGACAGACAGGTAGATAGATAGATAGATAGATAGATAGATAGATAGATAGATAGATAGATAGATAGATAGATAGATAGATAGATAGATAGATAGAAAATGATCAATGATTCATGATACATAGTAAATATTTTATTTAAAATTTTAAAAAATAAAATTGACTGTATCTGGATAAACACTGGTTAATAGCAGTTGACCATCATGTATTTGCTTTCTTTTTGTTTTGGTCCTTTTATGTTTTTGCACATTGGGGTTTAATGCAATTAAAGATGACACTAAAACCACCAGTATAGACAGGAAGTTCTTGACTTAAAGAAGGATTCATTGAACCATTTGTTCAAACAGTTATTTTAAGATACATTCATATATGTATGGCATCTTAAATCAAAGCAAAGTTTATACAGACAGACATATAGACATATACAGTAAAAAGATGGATGGATGGATAGATGGATGGATGGATGGATAGATAGATACTTTCCTAATATCTAAAGGCCACCAGTTCTACGAGACACACACACACACACACACACACACACACACACACACACACACACACACACACACACACACACACACACATATATATATATATATATATATATATATATATATATATATATATATATATATATATATATATATATATATATATATAATTTATTTACAACCTTTAAATAAAACATATATTTTCACTTTGCTTTTTTGTAGCTCTGGAATGAAACTAACAAACAAACAAAAAAAAAAAAGTTATGTTAAATTAGAATTTACAATCTACACCACCTGACAAAGGTCTTGTCGACAATGCCAATTGTAAGAGTAACAAATAATAACTTGACTTCTAGTTTATCATTTGGAAAAGTGACAGAAGGTAGATTTATCATATGAATTATAGGGTAAATTGTTTCATAATCATCACAAATACTGCACAAGACCTATTGGACCCAAGGTTCTAACAGAAATCAGTCAAGATTAGTGAAGGAAAAATCATGGATTAGGGTTACATTCAGTATGGGGACGTGCAAGGAGATCTTCAGAGTTGATGGCAACATCAACAGCCCAAGGCATCAAGACATTTGTGCTACCCGTTACATTACAACCACAGGAGAGTGCAAAAAATTCCTGAAAGCAAAGAAGGTCAAGGTGCTTCAAGACTGGCCAGCCCAGTCACCACACATGAACAATATTGAGCATGTCTGGGATAAGATGGAGGAGACATTGAAAATGAAGAAAAGAATCTTGATGAACTCTGGGAGACCTGCAAGAAAGCTGTCTTCACCATTCCAGATGACTTCACTCATAAGCTTTTTGAGTCATTGCAGAGATGTATAGGTGCTGTCCTCCAAGCTCATTTGAGTCATACAATATTAATTCCTTTTCCACTGCGCCATGACTTTATATTCTATATATTATTTCTGTTAAGCAGCAAGACTTTTGTCTAAGCAAAGTCAGACCTTACTGTCCTAATTAAATATTGAAAAATCAAGGCATGATCATATTTAATTTTGGTAAAAAAAATGTAATCTAGAGGCCTTTGCCTTTCATATAAGCCACTTCTGATGCCAAACGATCAACAAGAAGTCAAGTTATTATTTGTTGTTTCTAAAACTTGGATAGGCCACAAAACTTCTGTCAGGTAGTGAATGTTCCCACTCCAACCCTTCCCATTATTTTCACTCTCTTCTCATGTGGGATGGTGGCACAAATCAAAGGTTACCATCGGCTAACATTGTCCCGTGGCCCCTAGTTTGGACATCTCTGCTATAGATAATGTTTCAAAGAACTCTTTATACTCACAGATAATAGAATATAAAAGACTACCATAAACTGGCCACTTGTAAACACAAAAAGGATTTTGTAGACTATAATTTCAATTATAATAATTTGTACCCAGTCATAACCTCTTAAAATTAAGAAGTTGGACCTTTAATTCTTTTTTTTTTTCAGATTTCCACTTTAATGGCCATCCACTTTATTTAAAGATATTTTAATGCTAATTACAGATCTGGTCTGGATTTTTGAACTATTAAGGGGAAAGTTCATCAGCATGAGTGCATATGGCTTGTGTCTAGTCTAAGCCGCAGACACAGTTTATGGGCTAATAAATGACTAAAATAGATGGAACAGAATATTGCATTATAATCCAAAGGGCATAATTAGTAATGTTTTCAGAAAAGCATAATGAATTCGAGTCAATTGTTTTCGCACTGATGAATTCTCTGCAATTCCTAGGGCCTGATGTTACAGTAGGTTGAACTGGAGTTTATGCAAGAGTGAAGAAGAGCTGCTTTAATCAGGTATGTTCATAGTGTATTTACACACTGTTAAGGCTGTAAACACTAATAAGTCAGGAAACATTTGGAAGTAGCATCTCTACTGACTATCAAGATTTCTCAGGAGACATTTTGTTTCTTTGGCTGACAGTGAATGACAGTTTTGTTTATTTGACAGGATGTTTTTATGCACTCAAGTTGTGAATGTTTTGTTAAACTTTACACTAAATATGGTTAGAAAAAAAAAAACAAATGGAAAATTTTGGGAATAAAATAAGCTGCTTAGACTTTAGTGCTTTCAAAATATGCATGCAATGTAAAAAAAATCACAGAAAAAAAAAGAATTAGGACAAAAAAAGAGGAAGATATAAATTGATTAATGTTCTAAGTTTAAAATAAATATGGTTAGAAAAACCAATGGAATAAAAAAATCTGTGAAAATATGAGTGAGAAATATAAATCTGCTTTAGACTTTTATAGTTTTAGTGCTTTCAAAATAAGCATGCAATGTAAAAAATGTTCAAGAATAAAAAAAAACTAATAAAAGTGAAACAAACATTCTAAGGAAAAAACTATACAAAAGCACTCATTAAAAGTCAAAATAATAATATAATTTCAGTTATGCCTTTAAAATGGTGCATTTTCATTTTTACTAACCTAATGTCACACACCCACATATTAGAATCACTTTTCATAAATACATATATACTGTACGCTTACTTACTTTCATGCACACTCAACACAATTCAACTAGACGTGGGAGTGTAAAAACAAACCTTTTGTTATGAATATTAATTGATCGGGGGAAGAAGTTCATGCTATGCTGCCAACAGCAAAGACATATCATTAACATATTACTGTGCCATTCTCCTGTATTTACCTCACCGTAAACATGAAGCACTTTGAGATTTGAACAAAAGCCTTAAATTTGCATCTCTCAATTGACTTTTAACTCTCTACATCAAAGCTGGTAATTGCGGATGCGGAGCGCTTAGACACAGATCGGCGTCCAAATACTGCTAGTCGGTTTGCGTTTTTATCACATGCTAACAACCGACACTCTTTAGAGAAATAAATTAGCACATTGTTAGACAAAGCTTTGTCACTGCCAACTTAATTAGAGCTAATGCATCAGCAAGCCTGCCTAGTCGAGTTGATTTGGTTAGGGGCTTTTAAAATAGGCCAGTCTGACAGCGCAAATGCAATTTCAGCCTTAAAGATGAATTGTCAGAGCCACAGTGTAGCTCCCTGTGAATGACAGCCCATAAATACTCAATAGTAAATAGTTTTAAGGACCCCGAGCAAGTCGTTTGCTCTCATTTAAATAATTGCAGGTGCTTCAGGTTGGTGCAAGTTCTTGAGCGCGAAGCCCATTAATTCTGTGTGTCCGTTCTCTTCGATCTACGCCATGGCTTTTGTACCTGTCTAAGAAGGCAGCCTCAAACGGCAGGTGCACCGAAATGCCCTTTCATGCATCGCCATCAAGCCGAGTTGTGTTTGTACTGTTCTCGACAGGCAGGTTGTCCTGCAGATTTCAGTTGAGGCTCCAGATGTGAGGTAGAACTGTTGGCTACAGCTCAATGCACCGATCCGCAGGTCCTCTCAGAAACACACGCTTGAGAGAAGATAGGGAAAGAGATTTGAGCGAGAGCCTCCCCCAGGTCGAGCCCTACCTTATGAATGTGTGAAACTTGTCACTTTAGAGCAAGCAAAGCGACTCTTCGCAGTTCCTGTGGTCTAGCGATGGGCTCCCACTGCTTGTGGAAATTGCTCCTCAGACACGGAACAAAGTCAAACAGAAAGAAAAACGGTCCTGTTAAACAACCTTTCTTCTCTGTGTTGGTGGAAGGAGCTGCTAGAGAACACAGCCGCCATCGCAGCTGGAGGTATGGCAACCTGTGAGCGATAATTGGGATGCGACCAAAAAGTAGAGTTCATTAGATTACAACCAGGACTTTTTGATGCCCCTCGAAGACGCTGTTTATTTGTGCGTGTGTGAAAGAATGTTTTGCTAAGCAATTATTGACAGCCCCGTGGAGTTTTCCGCCACATCAAGGTGATTATTGGATTCTAAGGGAAGAAAATAGAAATATTATTCACTTTGTATTTCTGTATTACCATGAGAGCTCCCTCTTATAGATGTATTAGATCGCTGATCTGTGTATAATATCACACTTTTTTCACTGATGAAACATGACAAGGGATGACAAGCAGTGACTATATCTAAAGCACACTGATTTAGTTTTACAGGCCTTAGAACTGGGATGATTGGAATGTTTTGTGCATTTCAGTTGGGAGGGTTATGAATTTCAGCTATAAATTTTCACATTTTAGATATTCCTAGAAAACAGCTCAAGAGACTGTTAGTGCACTTTACATTAAACAACACTTTCCCTGTAGACATGCCGGCAAATGGAAAGTTTAAAGGCATTTTATTTATGAATAATAAAGCAGATATATATGCTGCTCTTGATTAAACTGACAGTCATGTCATTCAACAAAAAAACAGCAACTAGAGTATAGAGAAAGCTGTGTTTTCATTGTGCAATACAGACAGAATGTAAAAACCACCACCACAATATAGCTGATGAAACAACTCAGGCTCATTCTAAAAACGTATTTCTATTTACATTTCTGAAGACCACCAAATACTTCCAAGCTACGTTTTTTTTTTCTTTTGCAAATCCACCAGAGGCCGCTGTGTATGCTTCTTCAGATCTCAGATTTCTCTTACGAGTGCCATTCATGCCTGCTGTTCTCGCGTAAATTCACCAGAGGCTGCTGTCGACTGACTGTTTGACTAACTGACTGATTGACCGATTGACTGACCCACCCCTCCTCCTTCCCTAAACCCAACCAATTGTATTGATTGACCCTTCCACTCAATTCCCTAACCCCAAACAACAATTTTAAAAAGTAATCCACAAAAAAGCCCTCATCTGAATTTTCAAATTCTACCGCATTCTCACTCTGTTATTTACTTGTTTATTTTATTTTTGGCTTCTGTTTTTGTCTTACCTGCTTTCTGGAACCATTCTTCACCAGACTCTAACCCTGTCGTCGTGGTCAACTCCTCTCTGCTTCTAAAATCCAAAGACGTACATGGCGAGCTAACAGGACAAACTGGTAACAGTGGGAAAGACGTCCATACGGACGTAAGCGGTTACGAAAAGGAACGGCGTCATACCGCGTCTTATCATTCATTTTTTAAATTAAATGCAGCCAAACGTACTTCTGGCTACATATTTTAGGGCTATGTTTTCAGAATGAGACTATGTTAGATGAAACACACACTATGTATCTCTTCTAGATAAAGCAAACCAATGTCTTGCTAGTAAAGCTTTGAGAGATGATGACTCATACCTTTAAGGGGGTCACACACTTAACGTGCCCTGCCATGTCTTTTAAAATTCTAAACATTGTTTTCTATTAGTGTATGCACATCAACAGTGCCTTTCAGGGTCTGACTAAGGTGCAAAGCTATGACTCAGAATGCTTTTTGAATTCCTGCAGAACCACTGTGTGCCATCTGAAGTCTTCTTTTAAATAATATTATTTTTGCATATAGAAACCTCGAGTTTTCTTAGAATTGGAACAGCACAGAGCTACACTTCCTGTCTGGTGTATGACTGACTTTAATCATACAGTAAGGGTGTGTTCATTAGATTGGTGTGCAAACACTGTTTTCAAGCACATGTTAGTACATCCATGTCGTTACTACTCTCAGGATAAAGGTTATTGCACACTGAATCCGAAATTTCTGTCTGTAATTTTAGCACATTCAAAAATAAAATCAACCTACTTTTATGTGAATCATATTGACACACTGCCCACGAAACTTTGTCTGTCATTAAAAAATTCTAACCGGGCTCGATTTATTCCATTTTTTCACATACAAAAAATGCTTTGAGGGGTGTTTTGACTGTCACTGTACAAGTGAACAGCTAAATACAGTATGGGGTTATTTAAGCTACAGATAACTTTATGACAAACACAGCGCATAAAATAAAGACAGAATGTGGAGGACAGTTAAGAACACCTATACTGGTTTCAGTGACTGGCACACCTCTCCCCAGCTGCTGCTTGGTGTGTGTTTGTGTCCATACATTTGCCCATGGACATTATAATAGAAAGCATGGTCTGCTTTCGGTCCATTGCTTTGGCACGTCAACGCAGCCGCCATCTATTGTAATGTCTATAGGTACTGCCAGTCTTTGCTCAGGATTTGTTTATGTATGTGAATGTGTGAAGTATCACAAGCAATGCAGCGAAATTTAACTGATTTCCTGAAATAAACTTTACATTTCGGGATAATCGTAGTGCAGCACTTTGATAGTGAGCTGAACTTAATTCCTCTCTTTGCAGTATTGGTGGAACACGAAATGCGGCCTATTCCTCTTTCTTTTTTTACTTTGGAGAAGAGAGGGGAACAAGTATTACTGCTTGGGTGTGCTCCAACTATAGGGGGATCACACTCCTCAGCCTCCTGGAGAAAGTCTATAACAGGGTACTGGAGAGGAGGACCCGGCTGATGGTTGAACCTAGGATCCAGGAGGAACAATGCGGTTTTTGCCCAGGCCTTGGTACAATGGACCAGCTCTCTACCCTTACCAGGGTACTCGAAAGTTCATGGGAGTATGCCCAACCAGTCCACATGTGTTTTGTGGATGTGGATGAGACATTCTACCGTGTCCCATGTGGCATTCTGTGGTGGATGCACTGGGAGTCTGGAGTTAGTGGCGCTCTGTTAAGGGCCGTCTCCTCCCTGTATGAACAGAGTAGCTGTCTGGTTCGCATTGCCCGCAATAAGTCAGACTTGTTTCCAGTGCTTGTTGGACTCCAGCAGGGTTGCCCTTAGACAAAAAAACAAAAAAACAAAATCTGTTCATAATTTATAAGAGAATTTCAAAGCACAGCATTGGGCTGGAGGGGGTCCAGTTTGGGGACCACAGGATTTTCATCTCTGTTATTCACAGATGATGTTGATCTGTTAGCTTCATTGAACATGGACCTTCAGCATGCACTGGGGTGGTTAGATGAGAATCAGCACCTCCAAGTCTGAGGCCATGGTGCTCCACTGGAAAAAAAGGTGGTTTGCCATCTCCAAGTTGGAGGAAAGTCTTTACCCCAAGTGGAGGAGTTCAAGTATTTTGGGGTTTTGTTCACAAGTGAGAGAAGGATGAAACATAAGATTGACAGGCAGATTGGTGCAGCGCCAGCAGTAATGCGGTCAATGTACTGGTCCATTGTGCTAAAGTAGGAGGTGAGCAAAAAGGCAAAGCTCTTGATTTACTGGTCAATCTACGTTCCTACTCTCACCTATGGTCAAGAGCTTTGGGTCATGACCGAAAGGACAAGATCTTACAATCAGTATACAATCAGCCAAAATGAGTTTCCTTCACAGGGTGGCAGGACGCACCCTTATGGATAGGGTAAGGAGCTCTGTCACCCGAAAGGAGCTCGGAGTAGAGCCGCTGCTCCTCCACATCACGAGAAGTCAGCTGAGGTGGCTTGGGCATCTATTTTAGATGCCTCCTGGACGCTTACCTTGGGAGGTGTTCCAAGCATGTCCCTCCGAGAGGAGGCCTTGGGGAAAGACCCAGGACACGCTGGAGGAACTGTCTCTCGGCTGGCCTGGGAACGTGTCTGACGAGCGAGAAGTCTGGGGTTCTCTCCTAAGACTGCTGCCCCTGCAACCTGGCCCCAGAAAATGGGTAGAAAATGAATGAATGAATGAATGAATGAATGAATGAATGAATAAATGAATGAATGAAAAGCATGCAAACTCCACACAAAAATCCCAACTAACCAAGCTCGACTCGAACCAGTGACCTTCGTGCCGTGAGGCAACAGTGCTAACCACTGAGCCACCATGATACCCTTGACACCTGACATGTTTTAGATAAAAAGTCTACTTTTTTGCTATGGTAGCTTAAAAATAGTCCCAGCAAATATTAGCACTGACTTCATTTTCAAGCAATCAATCAAATGTCACTGAACTACAGAAGCTGCCAGAAGTAATCACTTTCTTTTTGTTAACATGCTTATGCTTGCACATATGAAAATACTATATCTTTAGGCCATAAAAGTGCAGCCTGACTCTTCTGTGCCAAAAGATTCAGCCTAGAGCAGCCATCAGGATGTTGCCCTCTCTAGTGGACGGGTATGTTGAGGAAACCAAAAAAACAAATATGCCTGCAGGGCACCAATAAAATAAGGAAAAGGGAGTTCAGCGGTGACATGAGCGGTCTGATCGCCTGCGCTTCAGTGGACAGTGGCCTAGGTTGGTTTGATGATTAATGGCTCAGGACTGATGCAGGGGAACATGTACTAATGGATAGATTGCACCCCAGCCAGACTGAGCTAACATAGCTTCCAGGCCTCTGATAATGTAATTTAACATCCAGCTAATTCTCCTCTGCTCAATTCATCATGGTTTTACTCAGGCTGAAGGCCATAAAGGTAGAGGTTAGTGAGAGATTATTAGACGCAAGGTAAGGTGGAAGAAAAAAAAAAAGTTTAAAGTTTAAAGCACATGCAGATTCAGTGGACATGCATTAATCTCACGTCTCTGCTGTCTTATTATCTGGTTTCACCCTCGCCAGTGTTGCTGAGGTAAGGTGCTTTGTTCAGGATTATGATCTCAGTATATATCTGAAGACATGTTTATGAGGGGAGTGATGAAGGGACGGCACAGTGGCAGTATAGGATGCAGTATAGTCCCCTAAAAATGTGCATTTATGTGATGTCTGGTTATGTTTACAGCAGATGGAGTTGGATGCGGCATGCTATTAATTCCCCATAGTGGTTCTTAGAACAACATTCAAAGGTAGTATAAGCATTCAGCCAAAGAAGCAACAGCTATTATAAACATAAAGCTACATGAAGCCAAACATTAATACTTTACATATTAAAGACATGCCATCACGGAAATCGAGTCAATAGCAATTCCCTCTATCTGAGACATTTTTAGAAGTATAGCATCTGCAGGAACTACCTTGCAAACAGGGTGAAAATACAGAGAAAGTGAGCCTTGTAGATAGTCTCCACGCAGAGTATTAGCTACACACTTAAGCATTTAAAAAAAGGTAAAAAAAAAAAAAAAAAAAAGAGGCAACAGTTAATACATACATTTCATGTATCCATGTTGATATGTGTCAGTGGAATGCAAAAATACAATGAGTATGCTCTTAAAATAATGTAACGTTAACATTAATTAAAGACTATACCACCAAGAACAGTAAAACAGTTTCATATATAGATATTAATCTTATGTAAATCACCGGTCGTACTGCACCCAACCCGCGCTGAGATGGGATCTAACCGGCGATTCTTTGCATGGAAGTCGGTTGCTTTAACAAGTAGGCTAAAAACCATGGCCTCTATCGTCTGTCACTAGAACAACTTTTGAGGTCAGAGGAGTGAGGTTTACCTGCATAGATAGCTGGCCTACATTACACTCATCCTCCTAAACCTCACTCCCATCCTGAACGAGCCCCCATTTTTTGTAGCGCCACCTACGACTATTAAGGTTAGGATAGCACTTCAGGTTCAATAAACTAATTGCCTGCAGAGATGTTGAAGTCAGGCCCCTCTGATCTAATTCTTGATGTAATTCTATGTTAAAATAAGGTAAATTAGAATATAAATCTTTCCCAAGTTTGAATAAAATACCAGAAATAAACTCTCTGTCAATAATAAAACTCTTAGATAAATCAGAAAATATAATGAATTTAATTAGAATAGAAATGTAAAGATTGAGGAAAAACCCATATGTAAACAAAATATGCAATATATGCACAACCAAAAGAAAGTAAACTGACCCAAATATACGTCAACAGAATTTAAAAGATGATAGACTTATAATGAAAATGTATTCCTCTGACAACACATTCAAAAGTGGTTCAAATTAATCAAATACTGGGTAAAACATGCATAAACTACTCACAGTAACTGTACTGCAGAACATGGATGAGCAGACCTGCTTCAAATCCTCACTTTCACTTTCAAGTAGTCAGCTGATTAAAAAGCACCTCCACAAAGCTAGAGAAATCTCCAACTATTACCACTATTTGGGGTGCTATCTGTTCCTCAATTACTCCACCAACGTCATGCGATCCTAAGCTGACAGTCTTTTTGTGATTTTTCCATTTAATGTTTTTTTTTTTTTTTTTTTTTTGCACGTTAAACACATGTCGACCACAACAGGAAATAAAAAAAACTGCATTAATTGCAAACATTTTTTTAAAAATAAAATTATACAATTAGTATTGTGAGGGTCAAAATATTAAATAAGTGGTGTGATGTGTACCGTTTTGTCTCCATCTGCATCAGAATTTACAGCAGAGTGAAATCTGGAAGCAGTGTGCTTTTGTGTGTGTCTGAAGGCCAATTTGATTGTGTGTGCCAACAGATCAAAGGTGTTTCTCTCTCTATCATTCAACGAATCCTTCACTGCAGTCTTTCAGCTTTTTTGAAGCCACATCTACAGTTGTCAGCCAGACTAACACTAATGACATCACATATGTCACAGAAAATAACATTAAGAAATAAAATAATAATATATATATAAAATAATAATAATAATAATAATAATAACAATCAAGACATCTGGACATGAACTTGCAGACTGGTTTAGTACAGCATGCATTTTCTAGCATGATCACATAAATTACCAACTCTAAGTTGTGCTTTTCTTTGGTTATTTAAGTGGCTATTTTTATAAGTGGTTATTTATTTACTGTGATTTACTGTGACTGTTAACAATTCTCCAGCACCAAGTTTTGGAATGAAGTAACTAGGTGTATATACAGTACATATGGACTGATAGCACATTGTGAAACATTTCCAATAGACTTCAAAGCAGGTCTGACAACAACTATTGAGCAGTTTATCATCAAAGCAATCCAGCAGGGACTGGGATAACAATGGCTATTCTCACAGACGGACATGCATAACGCCTTTGATGTTTACATATCCATTAGTGCAAAACACTCAAGTTTTAAACCAATGCTCTCAAAAGAAAAGCCCTTTCTCTTTTTCTATGACCACTTTATCTGTGATCTCTCCACGAGCATCTAACTTTTATCAATAGACATGTAGAGGTGTTATGCATACACTAAAAGTCATGCTTTACACATTTAATTACAATTAAAATATACTTAAAGCAAAATAAGCTTTTCCAAAATAGCACACTTAAAGTTAACTAATCATTTAAGGTATACTGATAATTTGTATGTCTGCAAGTATACTTAACTTTTTTCCTAAGTTGAATTGGAGTATTTAATCAGCTTTTATTATAAAAAAATGACATGTATTATCTGTGTGGATTTTCAGATATGTAGCTGGCCTTATTTAAAATACTGAATGTCGTTATTTTCTGGTAGAAAAACTCGTAAAGGTAAAGGGCTAGCCTCAAACGTTGTCTTTGAAAATGGGAGAATATGCAATATTATGTGAAAAAAAATCTTAAAATAAAATGATATGTCAAGTATAGTTGCATTAAGTATATTTCTAAGAAGAACCTGCTTTACATTTCATAGAAGTACATAAAACATTTTTTTTTTTTTGGTTTAAAAGTATACTAATAGCACACTTTAATATATTTGCTAGAAGTATAAAATTAAATGAAACCACCTACAGTACAGTATATGCTTAAAAAATGGAAAATACTCCTCAAAGAATATATCTATGATTGTATCTTGACGTTTTGGGGTTTGCATTGTTGCCTCTGGCACTGAGTTGTTCAACATATGGACTGCATGATGAAATCAGAAAAATACCAAAGCTGCATTGCTGCAGTGTAATGTTAAATCCAGTGACAGCCAGCTTAGCTTCAATAGAGAAGAAGAAAAAAAAAAAAACATGGGTAAAAAGATCTCAAAGCACCACTTTAGTGTGAAGTACCTACAAATTTTGGGAAATCCATTCTCAAATAATACTACAAAAAAAAAAAAAAAAACCTGCAGTGTACAAGGGTTACAGGACGAATGGTTCATAGAATCAATACAGAGAATGCATCAGTCCTATAAAAATCTTAATATTTTCTTTGGGTGCACGTCTAGAACGTGCTAACGTGAGACGTCTGCCTTAGCCAATCAGAACAGTCAGACGCATTCACGTCCGCGCGGTTTATGAGAATAAAAGCCTTTGAATATTTTCCCAGACGCATTTAGCTGCTAGAAGTTAGTCAGATAACGTTGATATGTTCTTCTTAATGCCAACTGTGTAAATAATCATCGATAAGATGTTTATGATAAGCCGCTGTTTGTTTATCTTCAAGTTTTGCGTGTGCCTGTGAAACATTTCGACATGCGAAAGTGATCCTCCATATGTTTTCATCGAAGTTGTTCACAATACTAATACTGTAATACTGTAACGTCCTCGCCTGTGTGAACAGCGCTTTTTTGAATATACTGGTAAAGTCGTTCCGGATATTTTCTGGATATTTACCGGTATCACTGTATGAAAGGGACTAGTGTCTTGCTTTCAAGATGTTCCTACGTGCTTTTAATTAGAATCCTACCTTTGTGTCCCTTCTAGTCTCCTTGTTTTGCAATGCCACTTTTGTTTCCTATAGCTTGCTTTATAATGTGACGCAAGCTAATTCTGCTTTTTAAAGGTGCAGTATGTAAGTTTGACACCCAGTGGTGGAACTAAGACTGAACAGGCTGACTGATTGACGACATCAATAGCAGTGTGCCTGACTATTGAGCCTAAAGGCTGATTTACATATTATTTGCTAATTGATAATGTCATGTGGAACTCTGGATCCGGAAAATTCTTGATTTTCCACCAATGCAACCTGGGGTGCCGGAATATATTGGCTTAACTGGCAGTGGGTGGGTTAAATAACAAAAACAAAGAAAGTGTTTCGGCACGTAATGCACATTTTCAAAGCAGAACATCTGAGTTCAGCATTGTTTTTCAGATAAACAAGAATGTTCACTTAGCATGTTTCTTAAATGTCTGCAAACATATCACAGTATTTCTATGCTTTAGATAAGTCAAAAAGATACAACACCGTTAATGCAAATCTGTAGTTAAATCACAGTAGTTACATTCTGTATTCAGTATTTTTTATTTTCTTTATATATATATATATATATATATATATATATATATATATATATATATATATATATATATATATATATATATATATATTTTTTTTTTTTTTTTTTTTTTTCAAAAGTTCAACCTTTTGATTTTTGCCAACCTGGATCTATTCAGCATGCATGCGAACTGAATTCTGACTGGATTGAGACAAGCTGCTGAGGGATTCAGCGCATAAGCTGCAACTTGGCGAACAGATTATCGATTCTCTCCGAAAAAAGACTTTTAGACTTTCATTGCACTTTTTTTTGTCCCCTGGCTGCATAATACTGCATGATATCTGTTCTGATGGATAATGCCAGTCTGTGGATTTAAGATTTTCAGATTACTGTCATCAAGCCCAACTGATGGATGGATTTATAACCCACTGGCGTTGTTTTTTTCTGTTTACTTATCAGAGCAGATTCGACACTGTGTGAGTTTCAGAATTGTAACTAAGCATCTAAACTGTCTTTCTGACCTTAAAGTCCTCATTATACCCCTCAAATTCCTATACTAGCAGAGTCCTGCATGTGGGCCGACAGCGTTTAACCTCAAGTTCAGCAGTGCAGGAGGAATGTGAGAATAAGGACTATATGTCAAGAAAAGGAAGGTGAACCATCTGTTTTGATTCTCTCTTGTCTATCTACAGGTTTCACAGCACTTAATTCTTCGCAGCGTGAACCTTTCAAAATCATCTATGCGTCTGCAAAGTGAAGACAGAGACACAGATGGTTATGAATCGAAGGTGAAAAAATCTTTTCAAATCTTCCCTGACTGACTAGAGAGCAAGAGTGAGTGAAAGACAGAAAACATGACAGAAATGCAGAGGTGCAAGATTGACACCTTGTTTGAAATGTGAGGGTCTGTTCGGGTACAGAGAGAGCTGTAAAAGGTTCAGAATAAGTGAAGTGAAAGAGAGAACAATAAATCTGACAAGAGGGAGTAAGTTAATCTGTATTCGTGCCTCAACTTAGACATTCATGTACTTTTATGCGCTCTATAGACAGTGTTGTGTTACATAACCTTTGATCTTCAGTTCGTTTACAGTACACCTACATTTTCGCTATGTCAGGGGTTTTAGTCTTGTATCACTTTACCTCCAAAAGTATGTATCAAGCACACAACTGTGTCAATATTTAATGAGGTGTCGGTCATTGATGACCTTACATAACTTTATAATCGCATTGAAACATTTTTTTTTAACTGTTTGGAATGATATATTTATTAATAGCTTTTCTGTTGAAAACCATGGAATGTTTTTCTTCTTCTTTTTAATAAATGAGCTCGCTGTTTTAGGGGTGTGTTGCATCACATAATAATTAGTTTCAACTTCCCGCTTAACGTAACAAGGGGGCGGAGCCAGGAGCTCCCCCACTCTTCGTTTGGCAACAGACAGGCAGACAGAGAAAAGCAACACGAGTGAAAGGACCAGCATTCAGCCGTACATGTACGAATCGGACACAGACCAAGCAGAGAGTACACAATCATTTGTGTCTTTGTAAAACATTTACAGCCAACTGTGTGTTAGTTTAAAGTTCCGAGCTTGTAAACCGAGACTTTTACCTGTCAATACAAATCAAAATGTTCATATTTATGTTTGTACACTAGTATAATTTTTATAGATTTTCCAATTTTTTTTGATTATTTCTTTACATTTCTATATGTCCCTGTTAAATTCCAAAAAACGATGTAATTAATTTATTGGAATATTTATTAAGCTTGTGTGACACTTTTACTTTTCTGTATGCTCACTACACTATGCTGTAAACTCATCCATCCATTTGTAAATTCAAACTACATTAATTCAATAATTCATTTTTTAGAGATGCTGTTGTCAAAGCAGTTTGTCCATTTTCATTAATTACATCATTTGATTATTCAAATAAAAAAATAAACAAGCCAGAATTGTAATGTCCTTCAAAATGTGCAGCAACAAAAGTGTCTCACCAATTTATTCATATTTCTAATTCACTTCATCACTGATATCCATACTGTCCTTTTCTCAAACAACACATAATCTAAAACTGAACATCAACAGATGGTCGTCAACCCGTTCCTCATCTTCCTGCTCCAGAAAGTGGCCATGAACATCTGATCTGTAAGCAAATGATTATAGCAGGATGCTAAAGAACGTATGAGCATGGATGTTTTTTATGTCTAATGTGTTTACAGCTGACAAAAACCTGTTCCTATGGGGTCTGGACGTATTTTCGGACTCCGCTGTTTCCATGGCAACTGAGGTCTACTTATTACCCATTGGAATAGAAAAGCATAGGTCTTGAATGTGTGGCCACTTGAAACCATAATTATCAGACTGAGTAGAGAGAGAGAGAGAGCATGAGAGAGTGTATTTGAGAGGAAGACAGAAGCTGCATATCAAATCACATGCTGTTTGTTGTTGTTGTTTTATGATTTAGATTCATACTGATCATCTTGTTTAAGAGGTGACTCATACTGTAAGTTGTAGTTAAAGAACATACTGTATATCTATATAATGTCTGTAATTACATAATGTTCTATAGTTTGTTTCTTTGAATGAGAGAACAGAATAATTTCACATAATTGTGAAGTAAATATTATAGCCTACTAAACTAGTAACTCAAAAGTCTTATTCAGGCCCATTCAGGTTTTCTGATCTACGCATTATATTTTTTTTCCTAAAAACTCAAACATGTACATTAATATTTCTCTCAAATTGTTGTAGCACACTTTGTGCTGAACACACACCCAAAAAAAAAAAAAAAAAAAAAAAAAAAACTACCGGCCAATACCATGTAATAAGTAGCTGAAATAAGCACAAATGTCTGGACATGTGCATTTATACTTCTGTGTGGTGTCTGTAACACTTACGAAATGCTAGGTGGCAGTAGGTTATGTTATGTTCCTCTCTGTCGGGTTTCTTTGCTGGTATTAAGTTTTTTCCGGACGATATCTTAATATACAAGCGACTTAAACTAGCTCATTCTGAGGCAGGAGCCGGCAGATGTGCAACAACATTATTTAAGGTGTAAACAAAACCAAAGTTTCTATCTGGAGCTTCTTTACAAGCCGACCAATCACAGAGCTTATATAAATGAACTATATTTATTTATTTATTATTATTATTTTTTTGGCTCAGTAAAAAAAAACAAGCCAATTAGCAAGTCTTTAGCAATCATCAGGTCAGATGCTGCAGCTGGAATTTTGAAAAAAAAATATAGCAAATAAACAATATTTGAAACCTGCTATGAAAGATTTGTTTTCAGATTCATCCAATTTCCTACCAAATAAATGATAGTGCCTGTATTAAAACAACATACACTTCTTTACAATTTGATGATCAAAGTTTACCATTGTGTTTTTTTTTCCATTCAATACAGTTTGCCATCTCATTGAATAAAATCTGCCACATTTCCAACTGCTCACTTGACGACAGACCCACTTTGTAAGGAATTAGAAATTACTAATACTGTAATCAAGTATTAAGTGAAAACCTGACTTAAGCAGGTCTCCTGAAAAAAACAGCTCAGTAATACTGGTACATTAATCATGACACCTTATGAAAAAAATTTAGTTGCATGTCTTGCGTCTTATTATTGCGCCCACCTCTTAACACTAATGTGTCAGGAATGTTTGATGTGCAGTGTATTGTTCACTTAATTACAAATGCACTTCTCAAGCCTGGCAATAAGAGAGAGCAACAACACAATGACATTTCTCACTAGTCAAAAGCATCTGGATTTCCACAAAGTACGGTCAAAAATAAGAGAAGAGAAAGAGGATAAGTAAAAAAGAAAGTTTGCTCTTTATTTCTGTATCTTCTTTATCCATCAGGTGTTGATTATTTTGTTATTCCTCTGCTTTCCAAAAATAAATAAATAAATAACATCACAAGAGGGATCTAAAATAAATAAGTGAATAATTAAATAAATAAACAAACAACAACAACAACAAAAAATAACATAAATAAATAAATAAACAAACAACAAGAGGTATCTAAAATAAATAAATAAATAAAAGAAATAAATATAACCACAAGAGGCATTTAAATTAAATAAATAAATGAATAAAATAAAATAAATAAACCCCAAGAGGCATCTAAACTAAATAAATTTATTGAAAAATAAAAAATAAATGAATAACAAAAAGCATCTAAAATAAATAAATGAATAAAAATAAAAAGTAAGTAAATAAATAAATAAACCACAAGAGGCATCTAAAATAAAAAATAAATAAAACAATAAAATACAATAAATTAAATAAGTAAAATAAATAACATAACTAAAATAAATAAGATAAACATCACAAGAGGCATCTAAAGTAAAAATAAATAAATAAATAAACCACAAGAGGCATCTAAAATAAATAAATTAATAAAAATAAATAAAATAAATAAATTCCAAGGTGCATCTAAAAAAAATGACTAAATACATACATAATTAAATAAATAAACCACAAGAGACATCAAAACTAACTAAATAAATAAAAATAAATAAATACATCACAAAAGGTATCTAAACTAAAGTAAATAAATAAATAAATAAATAAATAAACCACAAGAGGCATCTAAACTAAATGAATGCATGCATGAATGAATGAATGAATGAATGAATGAATAAATAAATAAATAAATAAATAAATAAATAAATAAATAAATAAATAAATAAATAAATAAATCACAAGAGGCTTCTAAAAAAACAAATTACAAGAGTCATCTAAAATGAATGAATGAATGAATGAATAAATAAATAAATAAATAAACTACTACTACTACTACTACTACTAAAATAATAGTAATAATAACATTTACTGCTAGTTACAGTCAGTTTAGAAACTTCTGCAGCACTCTTCTGAAATGCTTCTATAATTAATCCAGATTTGTAAACCTTTCTCGTCACAGACTTTGAAAGATGTTTGGCACACAAGGGACTCAAACTCCAAACTGAGCTGCTCTGAGACAATGAAAACACTATAAACATGAACTGCTCATGTATAAAATTCATAAGACTGCATATATATCAATACGGTACAGAGCGGACTTTGAAATTAAATAATTGCTGATTTTTACTCACATTTGGCATTTGACAAGCATTGATCTTAGTTCCCGTGAGCAACACACACATTTATATGTATTACTGAATGTTCTGCTCAAGTCTGGCCTTAATGGGAAAAAAAAAAATCATTCAACTTTAAGAGACTGAGAGGAGCAGCAATGTTTTGAATCTGCACAGAAGAGATAGCTTTGACTGTCGATGACGACACGCACACCGAATACAGTACGCCACGACTCCAGCATTCATTCCTGCTCTTTATCTGACAGCGTCTGCCTTGTCTCCAGCTCTCCTTGAGGTTAAGACCCCAGGATGTGTCTGCAAGAGGAGGAGAAAGGAGATAAAATAAGTGAACAATGCGGGTGCCATTTCTAAAAAGGAACTGAACAAGCCTCATGAGTCCCGAGATTTAAGACGTGTGCCAGGCAGCCATTGTTCGCCCACGTCCCACTACCAACTACAGGCGACACGAGTCCCCGCTCTTTGAAACCACGGCCATGTGGTAGAAATGAAAATGGGTACATTTAAAAAGCAAGTGAGGAGATTCAAGTGTCAGACGGTGGAGATGGAGAGTGAAAAGGAACGGGAGACAGAGAGATATTGAATTAAAAAAGAGAGTGAGATATTGCTATTGAAAAAAAGGGACCTGTGGTTACAGATGTATTCAGGAAATGAGTAAAAGCCAGCTTCTTTTATTTTCTTTTTCTACCAAATGGCTCACAGGTGTTGCAGTGTCCTTGCACATCCCATGTTTCAAATGACAACATGAGCAGTTTTGTTCCATGGAGTTAGTTTTGAGAACTTTAAATGACAAAGTGAAGCCATGGAAACTGCAGATTTATTTACTGAAATTTATTCAGCATAAATTAGAACACCCCATTTTAAAAATGAGAATTTTTATCCATTTCTCAGTAAATGTAGGCAACATATTATATATTTATTTTTGTTTATTTATTTTAAAGGTTATATATTATATACTGATTTATTAAAAAAAAAACAAAATTTATTAACATAAAATGTTGTTCATCTTTACAAATAGAAGAAAAAACTACACAATTATTTAATATTTTTCTCTAACATATACATTTGGGCTACAAATGTTTTGTACAAACTGTTATCATAAGTTATTTTGTTAGATGAGCTCCAGATTTGGCTTCAGTATTGACTAATTTAATGCATATGTGCAAATATATTATTGTAATGCATCCTATAGAAAATATTAATTTAAAAGATATATTTATGAAGGTACAATATATAATAACAATTGAGCATTGCATTGTGTCAATGCCACAGCGTACCTGAGAATCGTTGCTGACCATGTCTATTTCTTTATGACCACAGTGTAGCCATCTTTTGATGCAGCAGGATAACACGCCATGTCATAAAGCACAAATCGTCTCTGACTGTCAGACTGGTTTCTTGAACATGACAATGAGTTCACTGTACCCAAATGGCCTTAATTCAATAAGGCACCTTTGGGATGTGGTGGAACAGGAGATTCGCATCATGGATGTGGACCTGACAAATATGCAGCAACTGGGTGATGCTATCATGTCAGTATAGACCAAAATCTATGAAGAATATTCCCAGTACCTTGTTGTATCTATGCCACAAAGGATTAAGGCAGTTATGCAGGAAAAAGGCAGTTCTGACAAACTTACAAAAGAGGGTTTAACCCAGTACTTGTAAGGTATACCTAATAAAGTGGCCAGTGAGTATTTATATTTGGCTCATAGCTGTCAACGTGCTGTCTTTCAGAAATTATAAATATTTAAAAATAGGCACTATCCTTATAAATAAACAGCATAGTTGCAATCTAAACAACTACATTCTCGACTAAAAAAACTCAAAAGTACATTATGTTGTCCAAAAGCAGTAATATTTGTCAAACTGTAGAGTGTCTCTGCTTGTCGCTGTATGAGGGCGGAGTACAGAAAAGTAAGGAGGCTGTACAAATGCTGTCATTGCAGAATATCGCACAGCAATCAACCAATCAGATTTAAGAACCAGACAGAACTGTTGTATAAATATGTATATGTTAGGGTATGTTAAATTACTCGTAGTGTATGTGAGTAAATGAGGGTGTGGGTGTTTACCAGTGCTGGGTTGCAGCTGGAAGGGCATCCGCTGCATAAAACATATGCTGGATAAGTTGGCGGTTCATTCCGCTGTGGCGACCCCTGATTAATAAAGGGACTAGGCCAAAAAGAAAATGAATGAATGAATAATTATTATATAATCTAGCTGGCCTATAACTAGAATATTTGATGGATTTTGTTTTTAAACAAATAAAATAGATTGGAATATAAACGACCACTTGTTTAGCAGCACCGGTTGCAAAAGTATATTTTCTAGTACGGATTAAACACAAGCTGCGTCCCAAATCGCATACTTATGCACTATTCTACGCTATTTTGTAGTATAAATATTGCAAGTAGTGTGTTGGACACTTCACGCACTCAACGACCGCAGGTTTGCTTACGTAGCGGAAAAGGCGGAGCTATCGGGCACACATGTTGAATAACTTTATTTATTTTGGATGGTGAAAGTAAAATTCTTCTACGAGAGTGATTATAGCGCCTCCCGATGGTGAATGCGGTTATACTCACGGCAGGTATTATCTGATAATTCAGTCGTTTATTTCACTGATTTGGCAACCGTCAAACGTCATCAGGGAAACGGTTTGAATTTCCGCTTAGTAAAAAAAACATTAGTATGCCATTTGGGACAACACTACATATACTATCCTGTTGAGTGTGTAAGTGCATAAGTACATAGTGCATGAGTGCATAGTGTATAGTGTGCCATTTGGGACGCAGCAACAGTTTTTGTAGCGAGTGGGGCAGGGGCGAGAGCCATGGGAGTGGTTTGAGGCCCATGATGCAAGTGTTAATGAGCAGCACCTGCACGCCGCACTCACTACAATAGCATTGCAAGCCATAAACCAGACCAAACAGTTATGAGGTGAATCACAGCATATTTTTTTTTTCTCAAAGCCAAACATTATAGAGGCTGCTGAAAGGTGTTTTTAAAGAATTATCATCACTTAAAGATTTATTTTTATTTAAAAAATGTGAAATGTTACATCACCACATCACATCTAATCAGTAAAACAGCATTGCCTCTTAAAAGCCAAAAAAAAAAAAAAAAAAAAGCTAGCAATAATAACCTGCTTTCAGAATGTGTTGGTTGCTTTTTTTATTGATTGATTGACAGCAGCACAGTGGCTCAGTGATTAGCACTGTCAATTTACAGCAAGAAGGTCACTGGTTCGAATCCCAGCTGGGCCACTTGGCATTTCTGTGTGGAGTTTGCATATTTCTTCTGGGTGATTCGGTTTCCCCCATAATCCAAAGATGTGCTATAGGTGAACTGCAATCAAAATTGGCCATTGTGTATGAGTACGTGTCTGAATGCAACAGTGTACGGGGGTTGCCCAGTAATGGGTTGCAGCTAGACAGGCATCCACAGTGTAAAAAATATGCCAGAATAGTTGGCGGTTCATTCCGCTGTGGCAACTCCTGATAAATAAGGAACCAAGCCGAAGGACAATGAATAAATAAATGATTGATTGATTTGTTCAGTTTAATCAGTGAACATACAGTAAGTAATTCAGTCTGACTGTTTGGTCTTGGCATGGTTGAACATTCACTGAAACAACCCTCCAATATTAGTTACATTATTTCCTTACACAGACACCTGAATCACCAGAATCTATGAAAGACAGCACTAATTATCACCATTTCCCACACAGCTCCCTGATGCATGAGATCCTTTTTCAAAACAATCTCATTAAACTTACAGACATCACTTCTGCGGCTGAGGTGATTCCCTTTCATTAATGTACAGACAGACAAAACACTCTGAAAGGACAAACTACACTTTCGAAAGGCAATAGCAACTTTGGAGTGGCCACGGGAGAACGTTCACTGAGAGAATTCATTATCAAAAACTTGCAGAAAATAGAAACAGCGAGAAGAAAAGAAGAGACAGTCAGACAGAAAGACAAAAACAAAAAACCCTGGTAAATCGTCTAAAGTATATATTCAGTTCACCCTGCTCTCAGCACTATGCATTTGTACAGTCCACAAGCAGATCAAATATACAAAGTAAGACCTTTACAAACTCAAACGAATAAGACGCTGGTGGGGGGAAAAATAGAGTGCTATGCAATTTAAACCTTAAATAATCTCTGGCTGTGGAGATCAATCAAAGCGTCAGATGGATTCTTAACACGATGATAAGAGGCCAAGATGAATGGCTGTGAAATGATGCCATTAACTCGGTTGCTGTTTTCATACATTTGTGTATCAAGTTTATGTGAACTGTGACAAAATAGCGTTTGATTAATTCCTTGCATTACTGCCATTCTCAAGACTGTGCCTTCCCAATTCCCACGCTGGTGCTGTAACTCAGAAAAGTTCTACTTTTGCAAAGTTACACCAAAGATGCGACTTGTAATCATCGCGATTCATGCAATATTTCAAGTATAGAAAGTGGGAATTCAAAGTCCACATGATGGCTCTCCTTTTTTCCCCCCACTGTTGCCCTCCATTCTCAGTCTCTTTCCCTTGAAGCATCAAACGTCTCACTTCAAAGTGCCTCATTTGTGGTTGCCTCTTTCCCAGGTGCCAATCCCTACTCTTATATATCTGGTGCAATCGACTAAGCCCCTCTCCATAAAATTTGATGCAACCAGGGGAGATGGGAGGGATATATTAGAATGGCCATATCGCAGGGTGATGGGGTCTATTGATCTCTGACTATAATTTTTTAGCGCAGAAGGTTATTTGCGAGATACGCTTGCAAGCTCGAACAAAAGACAGATACAAGTTTTTTGACTTGTCCTTTTACTTCAGTAGCCATCAGTTCCACTCTTGTGGTTGAGATTTGACCGTAAAAAGAGATGCACACTCATGCGTATAATAGTTGAGAAGTTTTAACACTTAATGTGATGCCTGTAGCCCTGCTTCACAATTAAAAGGGTTATAAAGGTGGGGCTTGAATAAAATTTGGCAGTTTGTGCAGCAGAGAGGCATTTTTTAAATCTGTGCTACATGACTGGAGAAAACAATAAAAAGTGCCAAAAAGGCAGGAAAACTTCAGCACCCTTAAAGCACCAGGCTCAATTCTACTGTCAGTGAGCCGTTATATAAAATGAAGAAGTATGATCTATAGTTTTTACAAAAGCTCTGAAGGTGTCAAAAATGTGCTAGATAATGTGTTTTACTGACACTGGCTGACAAATAAAGGAATATATCAGTGCAGGTAACACTGAAAAAGAGTACATCCTGTTTATTCACATATACTACCACCACTCTAACATTACAAAACTGAAAACTTGTGAAGCTCCGCTTTAAAATAGCCAATAGTTTACCTAGAATTTAAAATCCAATTATTTTTAACTAATACTGAAGTTCTTTTAAACCTGACTGTTCTACCATTTGCATCGTTGGATTCGCTTTTCAGTGTTTCGGCTTTCAGCAGCGACATTTACATGGCACTGAACTGAACTAAACTGAACTTCAACTACACTGTAAACCCTAATGCTGTAACTAATTAATTGAATTGAGTTCTATTAACTTAAATCATTAAAATTCGTTTATCTTAATTAACCTTGATGAGTATTTAGAACTTTTTCTTATTTTTGAGTTTGAAAAAATTTAATCTTTCAAGTAAGGTGAACAATTCTGCTGGGTTTAATTTATACAAAATGTCTCTTTAAAGTTTCATTAACTCAAAATCTTTTTTTTTTTTTTTTTTTTTTTTTTTTTTTTTAATTGACTTCAATAACAAACATACAAAATTCAACAATTTACACAAAAGAACACAATGACAATAACAGATCAGGATAAACAATATAAACTATTAACTCAAAATCTGTCAGCCCAATGATTTTGCGTCTGACGTCATCCAGGTTCACGTACGTGCTCATGCTTCATTCGTTTTTTTCAAGATGGCGGATCGGCCTCGCTTCACACTACAGTAAGTAAAATATTTACAAATCCAAGAAATATTAAATGTATGTTTTAATTAATATAATCACAGTAACAGTTCAATGTAATGTAGAGTTAATCAGGGTGCGTTTACATGTCGTACATTACAGAAAACATGTTTAGCCTCACTTGTTGCTAACTAACGTTAACATTACTGTTTAAAAAGTTAGAATCAGTGCAACGTTAGCGTTAGTTGTAATGTGTTAACTCTGAATTTTAACAGAGTGTGATAAAGACAAAAATATTTAAAATCGGCAGATTACATTTTTCAAAAAAATTTAAATCTTGGCGCGAGTATGCCTTTTCTCAGCCTGTGCTGAAGTTGTCATGGAGACGCGCGCTCTCACAACCGCATGTCATGGCGCTGCGCTGAACTCCATCCAGTATGTGAATGTGGTATTATCTTCGCGATCTGTAGGCACTTCGGAAACGAAAGGCGCAAGAAACGTGACGTTAATCATAACTCAAATGATCTCCGCCTAAACACTAAACGGTATTTTCTGATGACGCGCAAAAACGTAGTCTCAAAACTTAATGTCACACGCAGCTTGTTGCTTGCTGATCCATGTATGAGGATAGCCTGACGGAGAACATTTAAGCTGCGCTCCTCACCTGAGCAGGTACAGAGCAGAGCTTCATTTTACACTACCACATTGAGGTAAAGTTGGTTTTATATTCATACATTCATTTAGTAACAACTTGTGACTCGCTCCATAAATTGTTTACCATGGTACTTTGTCTATTTGTTCTGAAATTACATGCAAGTATGACATGAAAACAACATTACACTAAATGCACTATATTTTTTTGACTGGACAATGTTGTACTTTGAAAGTCATTGGCTGCTAATATGATTTCACCATTAAGAATATGCAAAAATTACCTTTCTGAAATTATATTATTAAGGAGAAAGTCTGAATGTGTAAATATAAAACTAACTTTACCTCAATCACCAGCACTGATCAACACTTTATATTTCCTCGCGCTTAAGATGACATCTTTGCATATCAATGATTACCTGATTAATGCGATCAGTTAAATGAGTTTAAATGTCATTTAGGTCAAATGTATTTTAATGGTATGATAAAAGTTTTTTTTTTTCAGTCTATTTTTTTAAATGTTTACTCTGGAGAAAATATAAACAGCCTAAAAAACAAAGTATGCATATCTATAACACATTAATACAAAATTATGTTATTAAATAAAATAATAACAAAACAAAATATTCAAGACGTGCTAAACAAGACATAGTTTTCTGATGTGCAAATTTTGTAGCTTAAAATATATTTATATCTTAAAAATATAAATATTTTAGTCTATATATATTTACATCATTAGACAATAAGGTAAGTTTTGTTATTTCTAGCTTTTAAAATCAGGCCTTAAATTTCTTTGTCGTCATATTCAGTTTTAGAAATTTCAAAACTGTTTAAATTAAATCTGTGTTCATCGAATCAAATCAACTAATATGATAATCAGCTATATTGCTAACCGTTTTGGAGGTTAACGTTAGACATCATGCAATTGTACTACTTCCACTCTCAGCTAAATGACACTGTGACTTTTTGTACATACAGAATTGTAGGTCGGGTGTTGCTGACTACAGATAGGTTCTTAAATGGAGGCATGTGAAAGGTGGGTAAAATATTTATTTTGTACTACTATGCCTGGCATATCCAGATAAAATAAATATTACAGTGTATTTATCAATGATACTTTTGCAGCAAGGAAAGTGAAACTTCAGCTAGACCTTGAGTTCAGTTTACAACATGAAGATCCTGCTTTCAACATCTGATCAACACCTGATTTTCATCTGAGGTAAAAAATAGATAAGTAAATGAAACATAATAATAATATTAATACATTTTTTCTAGAATTGTATATTTTGTGGTGTGGGTTTGTTTTATGAAATTCTCTCTTGTTTCTTTTTGCTGTTTGCAGAGTACCAACATGTTACAAATGAGAATTTTCCCCACAAATTCTTTGCAAAACTGGACCACCACCTATTTCATTTGATGACAATTTTAAGGCAAACAGCATCCAAAACTGGCAAGACAGCAGATACCCTGGCTAATCTTTTAAAGGTTTATGATGAGCAGGTATGTTCGGGGTCACGTGTTAAAGTATACATTAAAATATAATTTGAATTATTATTATTTTTTTAATTTTTAAAAAATTGATTCTTGATTTCCAGGAACTGAATGATGTCAGTTCATGACGGACTACTGTTATCAGAGGTCTTTTGGTCTTGCTGCGTGAGCGTGACTTAAGATTCTTTAGGAACACCCTGGTAAGACTTCATTCATTCTTTTCACAATTAGGCATGTTTAATGAAAAGATGAAAGTTTTGAAAACTTTTACTTAATAACATATTTGTAATCAAGAATAGTTGATGAATCATATAATATTGGCTCAGTCATTTTGATACTGTCCTTAAATTAATATCCTTGAATTATATTTTTAGATTGATAATCCTGCTGACTGAAGATGCTTTATTGGCCCTGCATTCACTGAGGGTCTCTGTTGTCCTGAAGAATGAATTGGACACCACCCACAGCACACTTCCAGACCTTTCTTGTCTTGTATGGATTAATGTATGCTCTTCACATAATATATAGTAAAGGACTTTGAACTTGTGCAAAAAGTTTTGCTTGGCATGGATGATGGAAAATAAAAAGTCTCGTAGCATGGAAACCTTAAAGAATGAGTTGATGTAGAGCTTTTTTTTTTTTTTTTTAACTTAATAAAGACTGTCTCTGGGGTAGTAACTTCAAAACATTTATTTACCTTTAATTGGTAAGTATGCATTTTATTATATATAGGGATAGTTTGTCCAAATGTAAAATTCTGTCATTTACTAACTCTTCACTTGTCCCAAACCTGCTTGAATTTCTTGCTTCTGTTAAACACAAAAGTTAAGTAAAGCTGACAACCTGTAACCACTGACTTTCTAATAGGAAAACAAATACTGTGGAAATCGGTGGTTACAGGTCTCAGCTTTTTTTTTTTTTTTTTCAACAGAAGAAAGAAACTCAAACAGGTTTGGAATAAGTAAATGACAGAATCATAGTTCAACCAAGACTGAATATATATGAATATATATATATATATATATATATATATATATATATATATATATATATATATATATTGTAACGAGCGCACACATGCCACGTCGCCCTGGTCGCTAATTCAACCCAGCTGGACCATCATCAACACAGGATCGTTCACAGCTTGATGTCATCAAGTGGAGAGGCATATAAACCAAGCCCACGCAAGGAGAAGATGAGCTTCATTCACCCAATGACTCCATGCGCTAACGCTTGTCTCTGTCTCTCCACAGCAGACTCCAGCTCGTGACAATCCCACATCCGACTACTCACTGTCCTTCACTTACTTCCCGGAGCACCAGAGCACCTCACCTTGAAGAAGAGCACCGTTTACACCCCATTCACGTTGTAAATAAAGCACCCTCTGGGGACTTGTCTGTAAACTTATCCAACTGTGTCGCTGTTTTCCCTCTGCTTCGCTACAATATATATATATATATATATATATATATATATATATATATATATATATATATATAATCTGCTCTCCGTTAAACAGAAATTGGGGGAAAAATAAATGGGGGCGAATAATTCTGACTTCAACGATATATATATATATATATATATATATATATATATACAGTTTCTGTGTAGTTTACACTAAACGAGTCACTTCACAGAATGTGCACTTATTATTTTTTTTAACGAATGCCTTAAGAGTAAGTTTTACACTTATTAATGTATTATTAAATTTTATCAAACTTATAGTTGTTTTTTCTTGAGGCTCTTATGTCTGATATCATATTTACATTGTGGGTAATTTTTATTAATTTCAGAATAGTGTTCATTTTCAATCTCTTTATGTCTAATAGTTTTTATCGTTTTAAGACATTTGTAATTGCATAGGAGACAAATTTGAAAGTACTGTTGGACATTTTTTCTTTAACAATAAATGTCTAAAATGGTATTGTCTGTGTGTTTTAAATTACAGATTTATTTTGACAGATTTATGGGGTTTAAAGATTAAAATAATGGCTAATTTTATTTGTGAAACTGACGATGGAGAAGTTAATTTTAAAAAATGCTATCAAAATGTATGAGCTGGGTGACAAAGTATGTAAAGGTGAGATAAATAATTAAAAATAAGTTAATTGCTATTAAAATGTATGAGCTGGGTGATTTAAGTATTTAAAGTTGAAAGAAATTAAAGCAATTAAGTTAATTGCTATTAAAATGTATGAGCTGGGTGATTTAAGTATTTAAAGTTGAAAGAAATTAAAGCAATTAAGTTAATTGGTATTAAAATGTATGAGCTGGGTGACTAAGTATTTAAAGTTTGGAAAAATTAAAACAATTAAGTTAATTGCAATTAAAACGTATAAGCTGAGTAACTTGGGTATTTTAAGTTAGGTGAAGTGTCTTGCATGAGTACAACAAACTCAAAACTTAATGTTTCTGTTTACTTAAAATAGATAATTTCATAACTTAAAAAATTTGACGTAACTGATTACCTCAAATTTTTTGAGTTTTGTCAACTTATTCGGGATTACAGTGTATGAAAACTGGACTGAAGAAGTTTCAATTTACTAGAACTTCTATGTTCAACTGCTTTGACACAATCTACATGGTAAAATCGCTATATAAATAAATAAGTAAATAAAAATAATAATAATAAATAAATAAATTGAATTGCATTTATCATAAGATAAGGTTTACGGAATGGGAATGACCAGACTATTGATATTGAAAACAAAAAAGTAAGATCTAAAAACTCCAAAGGTGTCAGAAATGTGCAAGATAATGTGTTTTACTGACATTGATTGACAAATAAAGGAATATATCAGTGCAGGTAAAACTGAGTAAGAGCACATCCTGTTTATTTACATATACTACCAGCACTCTAACATTACACAATTGAAAACTTGTCAAGTTTCCCTTTAAAATAGCCAATAGTTACCCTAGAGTTGAAAATTCAGTCATTATTAACCGATACTGAACTTCTTTCTAACCTGACTGTGATTTGTTCTACCATTTGCATGGTTGGATTTGCTTTTCAGTGTTTCGGCTTTCAGCAGTGAAATTTACATGGCACTGAACTGGACTAAACTGAACTTCAACTATGAAAACTGGACTAAAGAAGTTTCAATTTACTAGAACTTCTATGTTCAACTGCTTTGACACAATCTACATGGTAAAATCGCTATATAAATAAATAAGTAAATTAAAAATAATAATAATAAATAAATGAATTGAATTGCATTTATCATAAGATAAGGTTTACGGAATGGGAATGACCAGACTATTGATATTGAAAACGAAGAAGTAAGATCTAAAAACTCCAAAGGTGTCAGAAATGTGCAAGATAATGTGTTTTAATGACATTGGTTGACAAATAAAGGAATCAGTGCAGGTAAAACTGAGAAAGAGCACATCCTGTTTATTTACATATACTACCATCACTCTAACATTACACAATTGAAAACTTGACAAGTTTCCCTTTAAAATAGCCAATAGAGTTCCCCTTCTTCCCCTAGAGTTGAAAATTCAGTCATTATTAACCGATACTGAACTTCTTTCTAACCTGACTGTGATTTGTTCTACCATTTGCATGGTTGGATTTGCTTTTCAGTGTTTCGGCTTTCAGCAGTGAAATTTACAAGGCACTGAACTGAACTTCAACTGTGAAAACTGGACTAATGAAGTTTCAATTAACCAGAACTTCATCTATGTTCAGCTGCTTTGACACAATCTACATCGAAATAAAAAAAATAATATGACCAGACTATTGATAGCACCCACTAACTTCCCTTAATAAAGGGGACAAATATTATGGTTGTCAGTGGGAACCAGAAACTATTCAGTAACATTTTACTTTGATGGTCCACTTTAGTATTAGTAAACTGTGGTCACAGCGCCAGAAGAAACCTTTAAGATGTGATGGAATGGAAAATTCGCATAATGGATGTGCAGCTGAAAAATCTGTAGCAACTGCGTGATGTTATCATGTTAATATGGACCAAAATGAGGGTCCAACCCAGTACTAGTAAGGTAAACGTAATAAAGTGGCCACTGAGTGTATTTATATATTTATTTATTTATATATTTATTATAATATTGGTCACACTTTACAATAAGGTTCATTAGTTAATGTTAATTAATGCATTTACTAACATGAACAAACAATGAACAATACATTTACTACTGTATTTGTCCATGTTAGTTGACGTTAGTTAATGTAAATACAGTAGTTCATAGTTAGTTCATGTTAACTCATAGTGCATTAACTAATGTTAACAAGCATGGACTTGGATGTTAATAATGCATTAGTAAATGTTCAATTATAATTAATAAATGCTTCACATGTGTTGTTCATGATTAGTTCATGTTAGTAAATGCATTAACTAATGAACCTTATTGTAAAGTGTTACCATATTATTTATAGATTATTTACTGTTACATACATACATACCTGTTGATTAGAGTGGTTAACAAAAACAAACAAAAACTAGCTTTTTTGCAATGTGACCATTTAACAATTTAGAAAAAAAATCATAAAAGGACATTTGGTATATTTTTGGAATGCAACACGCATACACCAACCCAAAACAAACACATCTGGTCACCTGAGCGAATCCTCATTACCTGAAATGCAGCGCAGGTGTACATGTGTCATCCACTCAGCAGGACCGTGTGTGAACAAGTCCTTTTTACGGCGCTAAAAACACTGTCAGCATAAACCTCATACTGCTAACAAAGCCAGATGCTTGGCTCTGCAGACTCTTAGATAAAGTGCAGCTCACATGGAATATGTGATGACAAGGCACGTACTTAAAAAAAAAAAAAAAAATCCCCAAAAAATCCCATGAAGACACATCATGCGATATGATAGCATAAATATACTCACAACTATGGATGTATATCATATTCCAATCTTTCTCCAAGCAAACCTGAAGCTGTTAACCGACAACATAAAATCATTAAAAGATAGTGAACTTTACACAGCTGTCAAGGCATAATATGTACATCTCAATAGCTTGGCCCTTCAACTTGCTGTCATGGGGATTTTTGTATCCTGGTAGAGCAAACAGACAAATCCAGATGAATAAAAGGATGAAGGGCATTAGTATATACAGGAAGGCATCACCTCGGGCAGATGAGGGGGCTTTTTTCTGTAAGGTGCCTGTTTGATAATGGAGAAACCTGCAGATAAGATACAACAAGTGCAATTGTCTCTAATCCCATCCGTCAGGCTTTGTATGAGCATACAGCTCCACTGACACAAATCTGTACTTAGCAGAATCACAAAGGCTATGGATTTGCTTTCAACCCGAGTACAGTGAGTTTAGTGCACTAATAAATGTCTGCTGGGTCTGGGAGAAGGGTGAAATCATGTGTGTGTGTGTGCAATTCAAAGCGGCCTAATGTGGGCAAAACTTAACACTCTGCGACTGGATAAACAGTCAGATAAAATGATGTTTTGTTTGCCTTTTTTTCTTCTAGGGGTGCTAATCTTTTAATCCACTGTCCTTCTTGACGCAGAAAAAAATACACAGAAAAGAGAAGAGAAAGATGGTAAAGAGAAAGAATGGCGGAAAGGAAAGGCCGTGGAAGAGGATGAGCTCGGATAATGGCTAAAGTGGCAGGGGATATTATTATTAATTACTGACACAATCCGTCTTACATCATGTCTTTCTATTCTTCCCACTGATGTGCACTCATCCACAAAAAAAAGAGGACGCTGAGGGAAACAATTAGTTGGTTCTGCTTTATTTACGAGTTATATTTGTTAAAGCTTTATGACATTTCATTTGGTGCGATGTTTTCATTTCTCAAGGAGATGTGTGATAAACTGAGTTCAATCAGAAACCAACCGAGTGCAAACAGTCCGTAGCCTCAGGCAATGAGGCTGCTAAATAGACAAGCTGCAGTTCTCGTTCTGTGATTAACGGTCAGCTCGTATAGAGTTCCAGTTTACAAATTCAGAGTTTTATTTTAGTTAAAGCTGAAGCATGTAATCCTTTTTCACTAAAAAAAAAAATGCCTCCTGTTATTTCAATTTATATTATCAGGAGGCAGCTTTTGGAAGATCAATCTGCATTACCAGTTTTAGTTATGCGTTTGAGAGGTTATAGATTTTTCGAACATAGACTCATTCTAAAAATGTACCCCTATATACAATTCTGGAGATTGCAAATAGTGTAGCCAGAGGCTACAATATGGCTGCAATTTCAAATGCTACGGGGTAGTGTTATGCCATTCTTTTTTGTGATCTCTGTATGGGCCGCTTTTCCGCTGTTACCAGTTTGTCCAGTGGTTTGCCATGTATGTCGATTGACTTGAGAAACAGAGAGGAGTTGACCGCATGATGGGGTTCGAGTTCGGCAAAAAACAGTTCCAAAAAGCAGGTAAAACAAAAACAGAAGTCAAAAAATAAAATAAACAAGCAAATAACAGGGTGAGAATGTGGTAAAATCTGAAAACGTGGTAAAGATCAAGGATTCTCTTTCCAGACTGTTTTTGAAACAGTCAGTGAAAACCCTTTCAGTTGGGTTTAGGGAACGCGGGAATTGAATCAATCTCTGCTTTTAAAAACACTATTGGCTGGGTTTATGAAAAAGGGTGGTGGAGGGGTATCGATCAGTTGGTCAGTTATTCAGTCAGTAGGTCGACAGCGGTCTCTGGTGAATTTATGTGAGAACAGCAGGCGCAAATGGCATTCTCCTGGGAGGTATTTGGCACTCTCCATGAATATATATAAGGGTACGTTTTCAGAATAAGACTGGGTTGCATTTTTCACATTTAAACTAAAAATCCTTTAGAGCATTTTCAGTTAATAAACAAAATTGTGTCCCGTTTTAGACAACACAATAGCAACGAGGTATCATTAAAAGAGTTAAAAATCATCAATGTTTGGTGGAATATGCCTGATATTGTCCTTCCTGATAATGTCTGATGCTCAGACACAATCTCTCAGTTCCAAACCAGATTAAAGACCTATCTTTTTAGTAAAGTATAAACACAACACACCGCATTATTGTAGAATGCTTGGGTGTGCTCCATGCAGATAAGTGGGTTTGACAAACCACCCGTAGGGGACACTCTTCCTGTCTTAATACACCAGGAACTCTGTTAGAAGTACTTCTATCCTTCATAATGTTGTTTCTATGATTGTTTATATAGCACCTATTTTCATTTATAGCACTTAGTTTTCACATTGACATTAATACCTCTTGTTGAGCAGCAGTTATGCTAATTATTTTCTTTGCTCTCTATTACCACCTGGAGATGCCCATCCCAAGGCCTCTAGAGATAGTTCAGTGTCACCAAGACCTGTGAAGAGATGAAGCCAACCTTTTTGCAAAGCTACATCGAAATAAGTATTGTTAAAAGTGCTACATTAATAAACTTAAATTAAACTAAGTACACATTTTTAATCACAACAATCATTAATGTCTTCTAAAGCACAAGATCAGAATGTCAATAAACACCAAGGGTGAGTAAATTAACAGCAAAATTAGATGGTAACACTTTCAATAAGGGTGTATTAGTTAATATTAATGTATTAGATAACATGAATTATCAGTGAGCAACTCATCTGTTAAGAATTACTTAATCTTTGTTAATGTTGACTAAGCATATATTAATTCAATACATTAGTTAATCATGTTAGTATGAGTTAACAAACATAATTAACATGTTGGATTTGGAGTGCTAAAGTACAAATCACAGCTTAAACGTGCATATTATTTATGTTCAATAACCATTTATTAATATTTATGTATCATTAAGAAAGCATTTGTTAATGTAGTTATGAACCTCATTCTAAAGTGTACAGTACTTCAACATTTTTTTGTCACTAATTAACTACTGTGTTAACTAATGTATAAAATAACACATTAATATGTTTAGTTAACATTAACAAAAACCAAGTAATGCTTAACAGATGCTCAGTTCATCCGTTATTTATGTTAACCAATGCAATAACTAACATTAAATAATACACTGTTATTGTAAAGTATTTCCAATTAGATTTTTATAGGAATTAATCTTTAATCATAATAAGATGTTTACATCACAGAAGCAAATTTTCTTGTAATTATTTGCTAGGACATATGGTTATGTTTACTACCATAATTAAAAAAAGTGTTCTCACATACAGCAGTAGTGTTACTGATCACTGTTTAAATGTACTTGCATCAATACATCTTGTGAGAGTATACTTAATATGTGTACCTTATAAGAAAACTATTTAATTACACTGTAAAACAAAACAGTCAACTTTATCAAATAAAATGAGTGTAGTTAACTCAACATTGACTGAAAGTTAACTCTACTAATTAGAAAAGAGTTTTCAACCCAGTGCCGAAGGTAATGCGTTAATTAAATACCTTATAAGATAAATGGAGTAAGTTCAAAACACTCATACAGATTTTTTTATTTTATTATTATTATTTTTTAAACAAATGGTTAGTAGCAATCGGTTTCCTTAAATGGTTTGAGTTGCCTTAACTTATTGGGTTTTACAGTTGGTTTGAGTTCTCTTCATTTATTGGATATTACTGTGCTAAAATTGCTTCTTTTAGGCAAATAGATTAAATTCACACACTGAAAAACCCAAAAAGTTAAGGTAACTAAAACCGTTTGAGGAAACCAATTGCAATAAACCGTTTAAGTTCAAAAACTAATCCTTATGAGTACTGTCAACTTAATCCATTTGAGTAAATGAAGTTGAGCCCATTAAAACCCACTACATAAGGATAACTCAAACCAACCGAGTACTGTAAAGCCAATTAAGTTGAGGCAACTCAAACAGTTTGAGGAAACAGATTGCTATAAACCATTTGAGTTAAAAAAAAAAAATCTATATGAGTACTGTGGATTTACTCCAATTAAATTAAAGGAACGATGTGTTTAATTAACTAATTACCTTCAACACTGAGTTCAAAACTCATTTTAAATTAGAAGAATTAACTTTTAGTCAATTTTAAGTTACCTACATTTCATTTGATAAAGTTGACTGTTAGGTTTTACAATGCAGTACTCATAAGGATTATGTTTTTTGACATAAATGTATTGTTGCAATTGGTTTGAGTTACCTTAACTTTTTGGATTTTTCAGTGTACTCAAAAGGTTACATTGTGATATGGATAAAAACACAATTATAAAATAAATAAATAGTTATTACACAATAAAAAAAAACACCAATAATATACACTGTAACCAAAGGAGGATAATGGAATGTATTTGGGCAAACTTCAGGAAAATAACTTTTGTATCTCGACTACCAAAATATTGGTGCGTTTGCATCACCGTTTTTACTTTTTAAATCTTTTCAGGTAACCACTTCACTTGAGGGAAAACGCGGAAAGAAATCCCTCTACATTGTTTATTTGTGTGCATTTGATAAACAAAACCATGCTATTTCACAACCTGTCTTTGATTTTTAATCTTATTTTTCATCACTTCAGGCTGGTGCCACACAAATACAACAGAAGGCATCCCACAGAGAATCGCACATTGGAGGATTCAATGCTTGGAGATTTCCCTGCTTTGCCCTCTTAGCCTCTCCAGCAAATAAGAATCATATGGTCAACAATTCCTGCTGCCACATGCCCTCAGGAGAACTGGAAATCTCCGCGATATGACACTGCATATCAACATCTTTTCATATGTCACTGAAAGCAGGGGAATGAATTTTCATCATACATATCCTCAACGTTCAACCTACGAATTTTCCTATTACGATAAGCAATACACAGCATTGCTGAGCTTCAGAACACCCTTAAAGAAGGAATTGTGTCATAATAAAAAGGCTTTTTAGGTTTTGTGTGAGAATACAGCTCTGGTCCCAACCAATCAGAGACTTAATTATAGCAGGGAAGGGATGAGTTGTCCTAAGGGATGCTGTGCATGCTGGGTCCCTCTTGACAAGCCACCGTGGTGTTTGAATATTAATGGAAATTATAGCAAGCTCCGGCTTGGGAATGTGTTCAAGTGGAGAGCCAACAAATGCATGCAAAAACAAGAGCTGGGAAATGGGTTTTGAGGGCCATTTAATATTTAATTGTGTGCATGTGTGTGTGTGTGTGTGTGTGTGTATGTGTGCTTGAAAATATGTGTGGGTGTCAAGCAGACATTGCATTTCTCCAATTGTTTGGCACCAGCTATCTATATGTGTGAACATCATGGCTGGAGTATGTTCGCAGATTTTTGAGAGGAAGTCTGGGATAGGAAGAGATGCCACATACGGTCCTAATTCCTGCCTTCTGGTCTTGGGGGAGTGTATTAAATCATGTTGTGAAAAACTCAGGGCCACTCCAGTCGCCAGGCATGGGTCCGGTGGGACGAAATTAGCTGCAGTGGCAGGAGATGTTGAGGGGAAGAGTGATGGAAAGAGAGGGAGAAATGGTTAGATATGTGGTTGTCAGATATCAAGCATCCAGCAACGCTGAGCCATGACACTGTGGGTGTAGGTTTAGCTGCTGTCACCAGAACAACAACACACTATCTTATTAACACGTCACACACCTCCTCTCTGTCACCATGCTATCCTGTCAGACTGACACTCACACCTCTGCCGCGAGGCCCCCTTCGGTCTCTCTCCATCCAGCTCAAATCCATGAGCCTCAATTCTACACACTTGTTTATTTCCCCACCTGCGTCTCCCTGTCCTCCCCTTTCCACCACTTTCACCTTGTTTATTGGCTTGTTTACTACTTTACTTCTTAAAATTAAAAGCTCGCTCCAAATTTACAACTGGAATATTTCGTAACACAGCCAATCTGCTGTTTTATTTGCAATTACAGTAAATAGTGACCACGATAGGGTTTATGCAGGCCTCATTAAATCCAATGTAATGTTACCTTATGACATTTGTAACATTTTTAATGCTATACTGTATATGAGTCCTGACTATGCATAACAGCTAACGGGCTGTGTGTCCTAATTTCTTTATCTTCCAGATGCTTGTACTTTGCACTGTCCTACAACTTTGAAATTTCACAACAATTTGTTGTTTATACTTTTTTTTTTTTTTTCCTCAAAAAGGTAAAAGGTAAAAAATATTTTTTGGATATCTTTCACACAGGTTTTCTTCACAGAGACATTTTTTTTTTTTACTTGAGAAAATGATTCAAGCAGGTACACAACGCCATAAGATGTTAATATTAGGTTATATTTAGGTTGTGACATACGTTAATCAAAATTCAATGTCTAGCCACCATCTAAGGACAATGTTATTTTGACGTCCAATGATGACGTCAAATGTGGTTTATATTTGGTTGATTTTATGTTGTGTTTGACCAAAACCAAAAAAAAAAAAAAACGTTACCAAAATTCACCATCTAGCCAACATTTTCAACCAACGACATATTAACGTCAAATACTGACATTTATTCTTCAGGTGTGGCAACCAAAATCTAATGTCTGATAGACGTCATAGTGGTAACATCCATATAGTTTGTTAATGAAATTATGAACAATATTGTAAAGCAGGGGTGTCAAACTCAATTCCTGGAGGGCCGAAGCCCTGCACAGTTTAGTTCCAACCCTGCTCCAACACACTTACCTGTAGGTTTCAAACAAGCCTGAAGGACTCAATTAGTATGATCAGGTGTGTTTAATTAGGGTTGGAACTAAACTGTGCAGAGCTGCGGCCCTTTTGGAACTGAGTTTGACACCTGTGTTGTAAAGTGTACACTACTTCAACATTTTCTAATGATACTACGTTCATTATTATTTCATGTCAACTATTTAAATAATTAGGCATTAACTAATGTGCTAACTAATGTATTAAATAACACATTCATTTGTTTAGTTAACATTACCAAAGATTATTTATGCTTAACATGCTTAACAGACGTGCTGTTCAGTATTAGTTTACATTAACTAATAACCGACATTAAAGAAAGACACCTTTATTGTAAAGTGTTACCAATTAGATTGTTCTTGGAATTATTCTTTAACCATAACTAGATGTTTAAGATGTCTAAGGAGAACGTTATGTTGACATCCAATAATGACGTCAAAAATGGTTGATATTTGGTTGATATTAGGTTGTGCTGGAAAGTGACCAAAATTCAAATTTCGAACCAATATCTTAATCCAACGTCATACTGACATCAAATACTGACATTTATTCGTCAGGTATGGCAACCAAAACTGATAGACGTCATAGTGGTAACATCCACACAACGTCAAGCTTCATTAGATGTTGATATTTGGTTGATTTTAAATTGGACACTGGACATTGACGTCGGCCTGACGTTGAGTTCTGACGTCAACTCGATTTTTATTTCCAAACAAAATGCAACGTCTCGACAATGTTGGGGTACAACATCAATCTGACGTCATGTTGATGTTCAGTGCTTGCAGCGACACTTTAAACATGAAACTGAACTTATTGATGAAGCAAGTTATTGTCTGAACAAATTAAAATCTTAGTTATCAAAAATTAATGTCTTGTTTAACTGCTGTTGACATTAACATGACATTTCAATCATACTGTCACGCCTTGCCTTGTCCATTCATTTTCACTAAATCCATTTAATGATTTGTAACTGTTCAATGCATCATGGAAATGATGTAGAAAGCAAGCTTTCAGTGACTAATAATGTCAATAGATTTTGACTGTTCATTTACACAACAAAAGTGTTTTGAGGACTGGAAATCGCAACATTTAAAAATGGGTTTTTGAAAATAATAACATTGTTATACTGTAGGGACATTTGCCTGCATATTATGTTTACATTTTTTATCACAAAATTGTACCGAAAATATGATTATTAATATTAGTTGTTAAGGCTTAAGAAGACTTGGAAAACATGAGTAATATAATAAAGCTGGCACTTTATATCTACAGTTGAAGTCAGAATTATTAGCCCCCCTTTGATTTTTTTCCCCTTTTTTTAAATATTTCACAAATAATGTTTAACAGAGCAAGGAAATTTTCATAGTATGTCTGATAATATTTTTTTCTTCTTCTGGGAAAAGTCTTATTTGTTTTAGTCCGGCTAGAATAAAAGTTTAAAAGCAGTTTTAATTTTTTTATTAACTATTTAAGGTCCAAATTATTAGCCCTTTTAGCTATTTTTTCTTTGATAGTCTACAGAACAAACCATCATTATACAATAATTTTCCTAATTACCCTAACCTGCCCAGTTAACCTAATTAACCTAGTTAAGCCTTTAAATATAATTTTAAGCTTTATAGAAGTGTCTTGGAAAATATCTAGTAAAATATTATTTACTGTCATCATGGAAAAGATAAAGTATATGAGAAATAGAAATAAGTTATCAAGACTATTAGGTTTAGAAATGTGTTGAAAAAAATCTTCTCTTCGTTAAACTGAAATTAGGGAAAAAATAATCAGTGGGGCGAATAATTCAGAGGGTGCTAATAATTCTGACTTCAACTATGATTGGCTTTTTATTTGTACTTATAAAGTACATGCATGATCCCAAATAAAACACCCTATACTCAATTACAACCAGACTAACTATTAATAAGCAGCAAATTAATAAAATATTAAGCTAAATTCTTAACCACTTTTATATTTTAGAACTAGAACTTTAAACTATTGACTTTATATGGAAAGCGTGGCTTGGACATTGTGCTAAACATCTCCTGTTGCATACCTTTTCAGAAAAGAAAGCCATAAGGATTGAAACCATACAGTGGTGAATAAATGATGACAGAACTGTCTTTTATAAATCTCTCCCCCCTCATCCTCCTTTGTTTAATATTTCCTTTGTTCTTCGTGTGCTTTTGTTGCTCTTTGTTCGTGTTTTTTTTTTGTCTGAGTATAGGCACAGAGCTGAGGACAGGTGCAGACCGCTCACTGCTGACGTTTGCCTTAATGTTAGTGCACACACCTGCTCGTGTTCAGCATGTTGGCAATCACTAGAGCAACAGCGCAAGAATCCAGGCCAGAGTCTGTGACAGTCTGTCGGACTACTCTAAGTGTTGATCTTTTGCCCTCTGCTCATAGTGTTATGTGTCTGGAATCCATGATTTGGCAGTGAGAAACAGTGGCAGAAAAAAAGTAACCAGGTTTCACATATTCTACTGTTCAAAAGTTTGAGGTCAGTAACATTTTTATTTGAAGGCATGAATTCTTTATTCAGCAAGGATGATGAAATTTAAAGTTGCTATTCGAAAAAAAAAAAAAAAAAAAAAAAAAATATATATATATATATATATATATATATATATATATATATATATATATATATATATATATATATATATATATATATATTAAGAAGCACAAAATTCCAATACTAATGAAAATATTTATTGATTTATTAAAGGATTGTGTGACACTAAAGAAGTTGAGGGATTGGTTTTAATGATATTTTTCCAGATCATTTTAATTCAGTAATCATGCAATAAATAAACCGATATAGGTGTTTTTTTTAATAATTTAATCCCATTAAAACACTCTGATTAAAAAGAAAATGACTCAACAACTTAAGTAAAGTGACTTGCTCTGCTTTAATGGATAAACATTATTTAATTTAACAGTCATTAATGTACAAATGTGACGAGTTACATAAAAGCTTAATATGCAGTTTAAGCTTGGCGCTAAGAAGTAGAGAGGATAAACTCATATAATTATAAAGTCATATAATCCATCAAATTATGCTCCAAAGATGTAACTTTACATGAATTAAATAAAACAGCCTTGAATGAGTACACGTTGGAAATTAAACAGCATCATTTAATTTGGCCTTAGTTGTCTCCACTCAGCATTAGTCTTGTAAAGTTCATGTCTTATTCACTTGACGCTCTGGGATGGTTCAGCACGGGCACTGCAGCTTTGAACAGAAATCCAGGCATTTTTACACGGGTATTTACTATACAAATTTTGATTTCACTAATAAGCATTTAAATAATCAGAGATCTGTGAAATTTATTTATTAACCCACTGAGAGTTTGTCTCTTTAGTCATGTGTATGCTCATTAAAAACAATGAAAAAAAAAAAAAAACCTGAGACTTCCCTAAAAAGGAAAACTACCTCACAATTTACTCTCGTTTTAAATCTTTATGAGTTTCTTTTTGTTGACCACAAAAAAGTTATTTTGATGAATGCTGGTAGATGGTACCTATTGATTTCAATAGGAAAAAAGTACTATGGAAGTCAATGGATACCATCAATCACTCACTCATGCCTCATTCAGACTAGCGGCAAACACTATATTGGTGTTTTAAACTGTAGTTGCCTGTTACTCTGGGGTGCATTTCCCAAACAATGACAACCCGTGGCTGAACTAGCAAAATGTTTTATCTTTTACAAATATTATTGAGAATATGCCAAACTCTATTCTAAAACATAAAACCACTCAGCTAACATGTAATCTCGTATAGAAATTTACAGTAATCTCTTTGTTAAGAAATTAAGAAAAATCCTTCTTAACAACAACAACAACAACAACAACAACAACAACAACAATAATAATAATAATAATAATAATATTAATTATTATTATTATTATTATTATTATTATTATTAAGTAGTATCTTGTTAATTTATTTTTATTTAGTTTAATGGAAAAGTCTATTTTTACAATTTGACACATTCAAACCACTGCAGAAATGTTCTAACCAATAGGCCCATTTCATATAGTACAGATACATTTCTTAATAAATAACCTATTATAAATGAAAACCATTAACGAATGCTATTTTTTTTTCACAAGCTTTGGATATGTAAAGAAAATATCACTTTTGAATAATAGATCAGCTACAGAATAGCATTCGTCATGAGCCATACCTGTGTTTAAAATGGCATAAATGTTTTCAAAGTGCACTATGAATGGAGCGCAATTGTCAATATGAAGATTGCTAAAACTGAACTGTAAAAAATACTTGGAAAGCAAATTACACCTAAGAGAGATGAAAGATGCCAGCTGGAAAAGAGAAAAGATGACAATGTTTTTTTTTTTTTTTTTTTTTACTCATTCCAACTTTAAATGTTGGAAGGTACGAAAGGAATAGGGCATAGAGGGGATAACTAGAAATAAAACACAGCCTGGAACTCTGCTTCTAACTACAGCTCAAGAGGTGTAGTTGCAAGCGCACAAGTTTGTGGTGCAGTTTGTGAAGGTTCGTTGTAACGATGGATTTGGGAATCGACAAATCAACGATTTGTAACAACGCAACTTCTCATTAGTTGGCTAATTATGGTTTTCAGAAACGCTCCCCTTGGTGGCATCCTGTGCAAATGCAGGTCTGTGTAGGTATATACAGCACAAATACAACTTTAGCTCAGTCCCTAATTTAACAGGGGTTGCCACAGCGGAATGAACCACTAATTACTTTGACATATGTTTTATGAGGCAGATGCCCTTTCAGCCACAACCACATGCTGGGAAATACCATCAACCAGCATTCTTCAACATAACTAATAAAAAGAAAGAAGTGAAGGGTGAGTGAACAATGGCAGCTAAAATTTTAATAATTCTCATAACATGCTATATTGACCTTATTCTAAAATGTGGAAGTGCGCCTGTTTTCGCGATTTTCTTAGAACTTCCGTTTCAGTCGCCTATGGGAGAAATGAAAAGGAATAATAAACGGCAAAAAACGGTCAAACTACTTGCTCTACAAACAAATGTTTGCATGACTATACAGACCAAGTAGAATAATATAACAAGGAAATATTAGTTTGTAACATCAAACAGCGAAACGAGTTTTTAATGTCTAAAAATGAATGGAAGTGAATGAGACCGGAAGTCTTGTGCCAAAAAAATTCAAATGGCAGCGCTCGCTCGTCTGTGGAGAATAAGGTCAATAATGTTGAATATTTTCTGTTTTGTTTGTTACTTTTCATACAATGTGAAATTATCCCAGCAAATTAGGATGTTAATCAATAAGTTAACCATTTAAAACAAACTATTCATAACAGTAGTTGGATTACACAAATAATCTGTATTGTTTTGGCTATAAACAATTATTGTAATGTACTTTAAAATGAAACTTTTATGTGAGATGTGATTGCAGAACTTGATTTATAGCCTTAAATAATCTTTTGTAAACCATTCTAATATACTGATTTGGAGCTTAAGAAACTATTCTTATCATTAATGTTGAAAACATGTTTGTGTAAACCATAATACATTATCATTTTTGATGAAAAGAAACTTAATCAGAAATAAAAAGAAATCCATACAATTGTCAGAAATGTCACTTGCATACACACACACACACACACACACACACACACACACACACACACACACACACACACACACACACACACACACACACACACACACACACACACACACACACACACACACACAAACAAACAGTGATCTGACTTAATACAACATTTAGGATAAATGACTTTTTATAAGCATTTATTTTGGGCTCTATGAATTTAAACCTGCATCCTGATTGTAACATTTAAAGGGTTAAGTGAAGAAGATGTGTATTATACTTAAAAAGCAAGTGCAGGAGTCAAATAAAGTCTGCAGTGAATGTTATTTGTGACCAGTTATCATATTTGTCTGATTGATAATTTGAGATAACTTCTTCTTCTGTTAAAGTGTTACATAACCATGAAACAATATTATACTATCAACTCTTAATACTGTTTTCCTCAAGATGAACAAATAAATGTCCCCAGAAGGTCAACATTTACTTCAATTGCTATAATTTTGGGCTACACACAACATAAGCAATGCAAGGTACATATGCACACGTCTCTCTCTCTCTCTGTCTGTCTCTCTGTCTGTCTCTCTCTCTCTCTCTCTCTCTCTCTCTCTCTTTCTCTCTCTCACACGCACAGACAAATGCATGCATACACAAAAACATACTGGCTCAAAAACATCTAAACTGCAGTATAAAAAAAAAACATCAAACACATGTACATGTTTTAAAGTTGTGTTTTGTAGTATATTCAGTTTCATACTTTCCCCATACATGGCACATAAACCTCAACTTTTCTACTTATGTGTGTTTTCTCTTTTCACAAATAATTGTTCCATGCTAACAGGCACAGCACATCTATCCTGCCGCTGTTTTCCTTCTCTCAGTTTCCATCTATCCATCAGTCTCTCTCTCTTTCTCTCAAGCCCAGCAATCGGCCACCTTATTTATTGAAATTATTTTGATTTCCTCCACAAGCCTGGCATATGTAGTGCTGGAATGGCTGATAGCTGACACTCATTTGTCAGGCTCGCTCTGCAATACCTGCCAATTACAAAAGAATACTGAAAGTTTGGCACCAGGCTATTAGAAGCCAGTCTGGGCTCTAACAAGCAAGCATTAACAAGACCGAAGTTGTTGCCTGTCTTTCTCCGTCTCTCTCTCTCTCTCTCTCACTCTCACTTGTTCCAGAGAGAAATAATAAGACGCTTGAGCAAAGAGAGCTTGGGGGTAAAAAGGAAGCACATTGTGTCGTTATAACTTTGCCGCCCAGCACGAAGCCCGCTTGACACTTGATTCCCTGATCTGGGATCTGCGGCGCAATGATGGCAGGCCCTTAAATGGCACCATGCGGGCCCCCCGGGTGGAGACGTGGCCCTCAGACCTCTGACACATGCCGTCCATGCCAGGAGACGCATACGACCTAAGCTGAACATGCTTGTTAGTCATTACAGAGCCCTATTTTAAAGTCACCATTTGCCTTGCTCTACACACACCTACGAGACTTGAAGGTTTTATAGTGGTCGGGTGGAGCTTGGATATTTAAACAATAAATGTTGTGACATGGATGTCGGACCTTATTTACATTATTATGGAGAAATGAGCGAGTTTGTCCTACTTTCTTGGGGGAGCTTGGTTTTTAGATAAAAGGAATAATGACTGTTATGTAAAGATGATGGTGCTTAAAAGCTATAATATAAAAAGAGCAACCTGAGTTTACATGTTGCAAAATACAATAAAGATAAGTGAGAAAAATGAGTGAGGTACTGAAACAGCTAAAATAATTCTAAAAAGAAAGTGTCACGATCACCAGCGATCTAGCCTGGGGAGATCATTGGAGAACTATTCGTCACTGAAGTGGACTACATATACTATCATGCACCTAACACACACCAGTTCCTGATTCTCTTTGAATACTCACACAGCTGGAAGCTCATGATGAACTAACTACTATGACTATATATAGTATACATCTCACTTACACATATAATTTGCTGAGTCTTGTTTGTGTTTGCATAGCGTTATGAAGCATTTACCTAGTCTTGTCCTGTCGTGTTTTGACCCTGTGTTCTGTTTATTTGTCTTTTCACTGCCTATCCTGATCACTCATTTGTTTCTGACTACACTTCTGAATTACCCTTATGATACTGTTTGTACCTGTTTGACTGTTGCCTGTCTGACTACTCTTGTTTAATAAACTGCACATGGATCCTCATCTCCGTGAGCGTACCTCACTTACAGAAGTCACTGACCTATTTTAACAATCAGTTGCTAAATGATATGTAACAATAATAGACTCTATAAAATGTGTAGTTATTTGACCTAATTGTTGAGTTAAAAATATCTGGTGCTTTGTTGGGTTATTTTTAACCTTTATTGGTTATTTATGTAATAACTCAACCAGCTTGGTTAATGTTTTGAGTTTCAGTCAACTGACTTTAATTAACACAGAATAGCTGTGTTAATATGCAAGCTTAATGTTGTTTTTGCACTATAATGTTTGTTTAAGCTCTAATGCAATACTATTGCGGTTACTTATTCTTTTTTTTTTTTTAAATCAAATTACCTCTTCGTGTTGTGATTTTGTTGTGATTCATCAGCACTCTTAATTACTGATGATACAAATGTGCACTTCAGTCGATCTCTATTAAACAAATAAAAAGATTTCTCTTCCTCCCGTGTCTATTTCTATAGATTTTTGGGATAAATCATACACACAATTGAAATATTCGGCCATTATTCTTGCCTTTAGGACCCAGATGAGACACCAGTGTCACATTCAGTGTTGGTGAAGGTATGATGCCTTTTTATTAAAAACACAGTCCTTTTGCTAGGTAATATTGTGACATCTAAATACTAATACAAACACATAAATATGCTACATTTTATATCGGAAGTTGCTGGTTTTCCCAAGAACTGTAGAATCGGAGCTTTAATTTAGTGGTTATTATTTGCCCCTAGAGGGCGCTGACTTGTTCTCAACATTTATTTTTTTAGTCATGAAGAAGTCATGTTATTATTCATTCATTCATTCATTCATTCATTCTTTTTTTTTTTTTTTTTACTTAGTCTCTTTATTAATCCAGGGTCACCACAGCAAAATGAACTGCCAGCACGTTTTATGCAGTGGATGCCCATCCAGCTGCAACCCATCACAAAGAAACACCCATACACACTCATTCTCACACATTGGCTGTGTCTGAAACCGCATACTTCCATAGTATACAGTACACTAAAATCAGTGGCAAGCCAAGTAGTATGTCCGAATTCATAGGATTTGAAAATCAGTATGCGAGAAGTACCCGGATGACTTACTACTTCCGGCTTCCTACTTGGAGTGTGCATCCCATGCATGTTGAATTCATGAATAGGAGTGAATCAATGCAACTGACGCAGGTAGGTCATGTGACCATGACAAAATGGCAGATGTAGTACGTCTGAATTTCATTCATACTTTTCACATTCATACAGTATAGAACGTACTTGTCAAATGGCTGAGTAGTATGTTTTAATTCTAATACAGTACCTACGGAGAAGTAGGCAGTTTCGGACGCAGTCATACACTAAGACCAAATTAGCCTACCCAATTCACTTAATGCATGTCTTTGGACTGTGGGGGAAACTGGTGCAGCCGGAGGAAACCCACGCAAGCACAGGGAGAACAAGCAAACTCCACACAGAAATGCCAACTTACCCAGCCAAGGATCAAACCAGCATCCTTCTTCTTTTTCTTCTTCTTCTTCTTCTTCTTCTTCTTCTTCTTCTTCTTCTTCTTCTTCTTCTTCTTATTATTATTATTATTATTATATATTAATATTAATATTATTATTGTAGTAGTAGTATTTATTAACTCAAAATAGACACAACAGAATATAAACTATTTTCAGAACATCATCATGCAATCATAATTTATAAAAAAGCATCAATATTATGTTGAGAAAAAAATTGGTCAAAATTAGGCACGTTGAAATGTTTAAAAATACAATAAATCATAGAAATTATTATAATAATACATTATTAACAAACAATCACTGCACCAGAGCTAAAGTTAAACATCAATGCAAATTTGAAAAGAAATTTAAAATATGAAATAAAGACAACATTAAACTAATACTTCCGTAGTTCCCTTTTCTTCAGTGTTATTAACACCTAATACCTTCAACAGCATCTATATCCTTTTGCAGAAGCGCCAACATATTTACCAGCTGACAATAAAATACCCTGGTCCAAGCCTTTCTGAATGCTGAAAACTAGATGAAAGATGACTAATATGGCCATGTTTCTTTGTATGATTGCTCAAAGGATTTCTGCTCTTTTACACCAGGTCGAGCATCTTCATGCTTTCCCTTTAGATACAAGCTATTTCCGAGTAACAGTCCTGCCATATGTTCTTGCTTTGAGAACGAGAAAACATACAGTTTTTGTTAAGACTGGATCACAAGGGTGCTGACTCTATTCTGCTGCCAACCTCTACTTTTGTAGCGATTAGCAAGCAGGCTGTAAAGTGTCTCTCGACCTTGTGGCCATATTTCACTTTTGTAGACGTACCTTAAAAAAAAAAATCTCCAGCTTCATTTAGTGTTCTCATTTTGTTCACAAAGAACTAATTCAAAATTAAAGTCAAAATTATTAGCCATCCTGTTAATGTTTATTTCTTTTTCAAATATTTCTCAAATGATGTTTAAAAAAAAAGAGCAAGGAGTTTTTCCACATTATTTCCTATAATATTTTTTCTACTAAATAAAGTCTTATTTTTATTTATTTTTTTCCGGCTAGAAATAAAGCAGTTTTTAATTCCTTTAAAACTAATTTATGGTCAATATTATTAGCCCCATCAAGCAAAATATATATATATATATATATATATATATATATATATATATATATATATATATATATATATATATGTGTGTGTGTGTGTGTGTGTGTGTGTGTGTGTGTGTGTGTGTGTGTGTGTGTAGTAAAATATTATTTACTGTCATCATGACAAAGATTAAATAAATCAATTATTAAAAAGTTGGTTATTTAAACTATTTTTTTAAGTTTATGTACTGAAAATTCTTTCCGGTAAACAAATAATTTGTGAGATAGGGTAATAATTCAGGAGAGTTAATAATTTTGTATATAATTATAGATATAAATTGGGGATGGATAGACAGAAGTATAGAAAGATAATAGGAATATGCAGATTTTGACAACTAATCTTTTTTTTCTTACTGTAAAGAACATTTCAACAAAATCAGAGGCAATTAACATTATAAAGGACATTTTTTGTTCAATCAAAGGTTTTATGTGAACCATTTACACCAATACAGATCTTTAATTATAATAGCACAAGAAAAGCAAAATAACTGCAGCATGAAAAATCAATTACTCTTTTCATCTGAAATTAAATCTTATCAAAGTAAAATGAACTAATTATGTTCAAATCTTGTAACATATATGCTGTTTGAATATTTGGTTAGAAATTAATAAGTTTTTTTCATACAAATATATTAGTGTTTAAAATGTGGGGATATGTAAGATAAGATAAATATGTATTATTGTTTCAATACATTAATACATTTATTCAGCAATGATCTATTGCATTTCCAGCATTTTTAGAAATTGTATGAATCATTGCTGAATAGATTATGGAATAATAAAAAATTAAGTAATAGATTCTTATAAAGAGTTATGAAATTGTACAACAAAAGTTTAAATGTTGAGGGAAATATTGAGTACAATTTTAATAAACACTCAAGATATATATAATGGTTATAAGATAATGGAATTCCTTATCAATCGATACTGAAGTTTTAAAAATGTCCATTTCCTATTAACATTTGAGCGCTGTTGAGGATGTTCTGTCATTCCAGAATGAACCTATGTTGTAAACACTGCTGATTTGTCATTGAGTTCACATGTTCAACAAAAATGATGATTGGCTGTGAAGATCATTAATTTACCAATGTCATAGCTGTTTACTGAGTGTTACAACAGATATAGGAGCATTTTAAAGCCACCATTCATTAGTGGATCGCTCATATGTCAGCTTATTGAAAACCAGCTGATCGACGTGACTAAAATGCACCAGTGTACCTGTATCTCTGTTTACACTAAATAAACAGCTTTGGTGAACTGATGACCTTCACGGCCAATCACAGTTATTTCTGTTGAGCACGTGAACACAATGACAAATCAGCTGTGTTTACAACATAGGCTTATTCTGAAAATGTAGCCTTATACGTTTCTGGAAATCGCAAATTTTGTAGCTAGAGCTACACATGACTGCATTTCATCTTTAAAACGAAAGCTACGGAGCAGTATGACGGTGTTTATTTTCTTGATTACCAGCTGACCGCTTACCACCACATGGATGTTACCAGTGGGCTGTTACCAGTTTGAAGAACGATTCCAAAAAGCAGGTAAGACAAATCAAAAGCCAAAATAAATAAATAAATACAATAAATAAATAAACAAGTAAAGAACAAGGTAAAGGTGCTTCTCTTTTTCTGGTTTGTTTTTTAAAACACTGTCGGTTGGGTTTACCGAAGGGGGTAGGCGCTGGTCAATCTGTGTTCTTTTAAAACACTATTGGTTGGGTTTAGGGTCAGTCAATAGCGGTTTTTGGATGATTCTTGTGAGAATAGCAGGTGGGAAAGGCACTCGAGAGAGTGTACACAGTAGCCTATGGTGAATCCGCGAAACAAAAACTTTCCATAAATTTTAAAATAGATTTTCAAAGGATTTACATTTCAAATAAATGGTGTTATTTTGAACTTTCTATTATTAAAGAAAAATATTACAGTTTAAAAAAAGTTTAATCCCTAAATTACAACAGTAATGGTCCATTAAACTGACAAAAAGAACAAATGTGAAAAAATATTTAATTTAAAAAAAAAAGTGTAATAATGGAAAAATGTATCACAGTTCCAACCAACAAAAACAGAGGTCTTACAAACATTAACAGAAGTTTCATAAATAGTTAAAAACTTTTTTTCTTTAGCATCATTCATTTATTATCTTTTTGGCTTAGTCCCTTTATTAATCCGGGGTCGCCACAGCGGAATGAACTGCCAACTTATCCAGCCCATGTTTTTACGCAGCGGATGCCCTTCGAGCCACAATCCTTCTCCGGGAAACATCCATAGTCATTCATTCACACTCATACACTACGGACAATTTAGCCTACCCAATTCACCTGTCCCGCACGTCTTTGGACTGTGGTGGAAACTGGAGCACCCAGAGGAAACCCACGCGAATGCAGGGAGAACATGCAAACTCCACACAGAGACGCCAGCTGACCCAGCTGAGGCTCGAATCAGCAACCTAACAGTACTAACCACTGAGCAACTGTGCTACCCTTCCCAATTTTAATGATGTATAAATCTATTCCCAGTGCTTTAGAAAACATGCTATTTCAAAGTTGTTGTTCCTTAATAATGCTAAATTTCGGATTTTATTGATTCTCTTCCCCCCTCAAAACACTGTTTGTTGAATTTAAACAATGCATCTTATATGGATACATTTGCATTCATGAAGCACAGTGGCTGAAGTTTTGTTTAGCGGAACATGTACCGAAGAGGATTTAAAGTGTATCCTGCTGAATATCCAATTAGCAGTGAGTCAAAGTGGAATGTCTGAGTGTAGTTCAGCTTTACCAGGAGAACGGTCTTATCCCTTCTCCTTAAATCTGGCACCATTTGGTCAGCAGAGACCGTTGTTTCATTTCACAAAAGCCCCAATTTATCCCCCTCTCCATCTTTCTTGTCTTTATGCCTGTAAAATATGCTGATGGAGGCAAACGAGAAAAAGGAAAACAACCTGCTTTTTGCTTCCATGCCCAAAGGAAACAACTTGTTATTCTGTTTCAACTGACTTGACGTTTTCGCTGGATCAAACACCTTATCATGCCATGCACTGTAGGGAAGAGAGGGAAAATAGAGCAAGAAAAGGAGAGTAAAGTGCTTACTGATCACTGCAGGTGTGTAAAACGCTGCATCCAATCATGCCTCTGCCACCACTTTGCTTTTTTAATCCCTCTGGTGTTGGACAGTAATTAATGTGTGCTGTTTGGTCTCCTGGAGTTTTCATGCTAAATGCACTTGTGTACAGTATGGCCAAGCAAAACCAGCTGGAGGAAGTCCAGCACTGTTTCTGAATCGGGATTACTTTTAAGTAGATTAATCACTGCTTAATAAGAAAAATAAATTGTCAACTGGTGTTTTTAGATATTACATATTATTGGGGTGATCCATAGATACTTACTTGTGATGTTGCCTACGCTATTGTTGTCTATTGGAAGGAATGTGTCAATAGAGCCGCCATTTTATAACAGGGTAGTGCTCCTTTGAAATGAATGTCTCGAGCTTAAGATATATAATTACAGATATACATACAGTTGAAACCAAAAGTTTACATACACTGTACAAAAAGGCACATAACCTATAAAAAAGTCAGATGTGAATGTGACAACTCTTTCTCTTTTAGGTAAGTAAGGATTTTCAAATTTAGTTCTGTTTTGCTTAATAGCAGAATACTGAGAGAGATTTATTTGAGAAATTTTTAAGAAAATGTTCTTGAAAGTTTCTGATTGGCAAATTAACAACATTTGAATTAATTGGAGGCACAACTGTAGAATAGTATTTAAGGAAAACCTCAAACACACTGCTTCCTTTTGTGACATCATGGGAAAATCAACAAGCCAGAATCACCAAAAAAAAAAAAGCCAGATTACAATTTGCAAAAATTACACTGGGGAAAAAAAATGTTTTGTAGACATGCCCTGTGGTCTGATGGAACTAAGATTAAACTGTTTGGCCATAATGACCAGTGTTACATTTGAAGGACAAATGGAAAAGCTTACAAGCCTAGAAACACCATCCCAACTGTAAAGTATGGGGGTGGCAGCATCATGTTGTGGGGCTGTTTTGCTGCAGGATAGACTGGTCCACTTCACAGCATAGATGACATCATGAAGAAAGAACATTATGAAGAAATAATAAAGCAACATCTCAAGACATCAGCCAGGAAATTAAAACTTGGCCACAAATGGGTCCTCCAAACGGACCATGACCCTAGGTATACTGGAAAATTAGTTAAAATGTGCTTGAAGGACAACAAAGTGAATGTTTTGGCGTGGTCATCACAAAAGGATTGATCTCAATCCTATAGAAAATTTGTGGACAGAGTTGAAAAAGCTTGTGCGAGCAAGACAAGCCACCAAATCTGTCTGGAGGAATGGGCCAAAATTCCTTCAAACTATTGTGAGAAGCCTGTGGAAGGATACCCAAAACATTTAATCAACGTTATACAGTTTAAAACAAGGCTAAAAAATACCAAGAAAATGTATCTAAACTTTTGATCAATTTTCCTCACAGTCCAAAGATATAGGTGAACTGTATAAGGTAATTTTGCCGTTGTGCTGGGTTGCGGCTGGAAGGGTATCCACTGCATAAAACATGCCGAGTAAGTTGGCAGTTCATTCCACTGTGGCGACTCCTGATAAATAAAGGGACTAAGCATGCATACATTAATAAAATTGTGACTTCTTAAATCCTCAATTCAGTTTGTTGCACGCTTAAATGTAAATTTGTTTAATAACATGGACCTTGTGTATGCATATTTCAAATTTTATTTAGTGTTAATGTTTGTGTGTGTTTCCTGAGCAGAAAAAAAAGGTTACAAAACAAGCATGCTAATACGTGCTAATGGAAGCAGATAGTTATTCTGAAGACATTCATTTGGGTTTAGATTAATAATTCATCTTTATCAGTAATGCAATGCACTTTCGTACTGCAGTTGTCTTTATATTGTCTACAGAAGAAAAAAAAAAACACTAAAATTAATTATTCAAATGTATTCAGACTGAATGTAATAAACCTGACCAAGTCTTTTAAGTGTTCAACTGGAAATTGTGAAAAATAGGATGCACATAATTTTAAAGGAAGGAAGTATGGAAGGATGGATGGATGAAAACACTTTTTAGATTGTACAGTATAATGATCGATAGGCAGATGGATGAATGGATGGATAGAAACACTTTCAATATAGTACAATATAGTGATCGATAGGGAGATGGATGGATGGAAACACTTTCTAGGTAGTACAATATAATGATCGATAGGCAGATGGACGGGTGGAAGAATGGATGGATTGATGGATAGAAACACTTTCTACATAGTACAATATAATGACTGATAGGCAGATGGATGGATGGAAACATTTTCTAGATCAGGGGTGGCAAACCCTGTTCCTGGAGACCCACCTTCCTGCAGATTTCAGTTGCTACCCATATCAAACACACCTAAACCAATTAATTAGGACCTGAACACCACGTGATAATTACAGGCAGGTGTGCTTGATATGGGTTGCAACTGAAATCTGCAGGAATGTGACTCTCCAGGAACAGGGTTGGCCACCCCTGTTCTAGATGGTACAATATGATGATCAATAGGCAGATGGATGGGTGGATGGATGGATGGATGGATGGATGGAAACTTTCTAGGTAATACAATATAATGATCAATAGGCAGATGGATGGATGGATAGAAACACTTTCTAGATAGTACAATATAATGATCGATAGGCAGATGGATGGATGGATGGATGGAAACCCTTTCTACAAAGTACAATATAATGATTGATAGGCAGATGGATGGAAACACTAGGTAGTACAATATAATGATCTATAGAAAGATGGATCGGTGGAATAAATGGGTGGATGGGTGGATGAATGGATGATGAATGGATGGATGGATGGAAACACTTTCTAGATAGTACAATATAATAATCAACAGGCGGATGGATGAATGGATAGAAACACTTTCTAGAAAGTACAATATAATGATCGATAGGCAGAAGGATGGGTGGAAGGATGGATGGATGGATGGATGGATGGATTGATGGATGGAAACACTTTCTACAAAGTACAATATAATGATCTATAGACAGATGGATGGGTGGATAAATGGGTGGATGGGTGGATGAATGGATGGATGAAAACACTTTCTAGATAGTACAATAATAATAAATAGGCAGATAGATGGGTGGATGGATGAATGGATGGAAACACTTTCTAGATAATACAATATAATGATCAATAGGCAGATGGATGGGAGGATGAATGGAAACACTCTGCATCAAGGATGTCAAACTCAATTCCTGGAGGGCCGCAGCCCTGCACAGTATAGTTCCAGCCCTTCTTCAACACGCTTACCTGTTGGTTTCAAACAAGACTAAAGCGCTCAATTAGTTTGATCAGGTGTGTTTAATTAGGGTTGGAACTAAACTGTGCAGGGCTAAGGCCCTCCAGGAATTGAGTTTCGCATCCCTGCTGTAGACAGTACAATATAATGATTGATAGATGTATGGGTGGATGGATAGAGACACTTTCTAGATAGTAAAATATAATGATCAATAGGCAGTTGGATGGGTGTATGAATGGATGGATGGATAGATGGATGGATGGATGAATAGAAACACTGGTACAATATAATGATTGATAGGCATAAGATGGGTGAATGGATGGAAACACTTTCTAGATTGTACAATATAATGATCGATAGGCAGATGCATGGGTGGATGAATGAATGGAAGGAAACACTTTCTATATAGTACAATAGGGAGATAGGGAGATGGATGGATAGATAGATGGAAACACTTTCTAGATAGTACAATATAATGATTAATAGGCAGATGGATGAGTGGATGGAAAAACTTTCTAGATAGTACAATATAATGATTGGGAGGGAGATGCATGGGTGGATAAATGGATGGTTGGAAACACTTTCTAGATAGTACAATATAATGATTTCTAGGCTGATGGATGAGTGGATGGATGGTTGGAAACACTTTTTAGATGGTACAATACAATGATCAGTAGGTAGATGGATGGATTGATGGATGGAAACACTTTCTAGATACAATATAAAGATCGATAGGCAGAAAGATGAATCCATGGATTAAGTTATTGGATTTGTTATTAAAAAAAAAAAAAAAACATATCATGGCCAAATTAATAATTAATTGTTAATTAATTATCAACACATATTTTTCCTCAGTTGAAATGACCCTATTATCACAGAAATCAATTATATTAGTCACTTTTGCAGTTGTCAAATATAAACATACGGCACTGTCTTAACTCATCGACCATCGTGCTTCCGGTGTAAGTATATTGGAAAGCAGCATTAAAGTGTTCTGTGTTTCTGATTGGCAGTGAAAGACTTCCGCATGTGTCACACACACAACTTCTGCCAGTCTCAGCTTCCCCTGAGGGCCAATGTTCTTCACACTGAGCATCTAATGGCCTCTTGACTCATCCGAAGAGGGAATCAGTCCAGCACAGATTATTTCACTCATCTGTTTATCTCAGTCAGTCCCTGCCAAAAAGCAGTCTTTCCATGAGGGGTGTGCAGAGAAGCCATTATCTGTATCTGTAACTGTTAAAGCTGCTTCACGCTGACCCAACAAACACCAGCAATCTGAAACATCCAACAGTTCATGGCTTTTAATGTAGTATTGTCACTGTGTTAACCCTGTTGTTGGCTGTTGTGCCACTTTGAACTTGACACTTCCGCTGTCCAAGATTAAAAAAAAACAAGAGCCAATGTATTTTTTTGAGGGCAGTGTAAACTCATGTTTGACTAATTTATTGTTAAAAATTATATTAAGTAAAAATAAAAAAAAAAATCAATGTGGCTTAACTGGGAAATTTTAAATAGTAAAAAAATAATAAGTATAGGTGCTTGTGATTTGAATGTGTGATTGATGATAGAAATTTGACATATTTAATTTTTAAAAGATACAGTAGTTATATTATACTGTATCTGTATCATGCATTTCAAAAACAGATAGGCACGGTTTTTCCATAAGCAGACATCATAAGTAGCATTTTTGATTGATTGATTGATTGATTGATTGATTGATTGAGAAAAACAACAGCTTGCAAGAAAAAGCATCCACAATGACTATAATATTTAATAGATCTCTGAATAACATTATTTCCTTAAATATTAAACAATAGAACACATTTAAAGCATACATATAACTAAGCTTATGCGTGCTAAAAAACTTCAACATGCTGTAGTATAGCATACTATAACACTAAAAAAGTGTAAACATTTTTGACTATCAATAAACAGCTTATTTATACTAAAACAAAAATACTAAACGAATGAATGAATGAATGAACGAAATGGGAGAATGAATGAATTAAAGAATGAAAGAAATAGGACAATAAATTTAAAAATGGATGAATGAATGAATGAATGAATGAATGAATGAATGAATGAATGAATGAATGAATGAATGAATGAATGAACGAACGAATGAATGAATTAAAGAATGAAAGAAATAGGAGAATAAATTTAAAAATGGATGAATTAATGAATGCATGAATGAATGAATGAATGAATGAATGAATGAATGAATGAATGAATGAATGAAATAAAAGAGTAAATGAATGAAATGGAAGGATGAATGAATGAATGAAATGGGAGAATTGATAAATGAATAAATGAATGAAATGGAAGAATGAATGGAAGAATAACTGAATGAATGAATGAATAGAATGGAAATTAATTTAAATTAATGAATGAATGAATGAATGAATGAATGAATGAATTGGAATGAATGAAAATAATGCACATTTATTTATTTTTATATGAAAGCCTAGCTTTGTGTATCCCTAGATCGACTGCTTATGATTCAATGCATGAGTGAAGCACACTGGGAAGGGTGTCTCTTTTGGATTGATCCGTCTCCAGTGGCGACAGGCCGGTTGATTGATTTATCGGCCAGAGCTCCTCCACTGCTTAGCTTTTAATGAGACAGTAATAGCCCCCGGACAACTTTGAGACGAATGCGTGCCAAACCCAGGCTGACCATGTGTGTATGTGCGTGTGTGCAGAATATGTAACCACAAGTACAATCAATTCCACATAAACTGACCAGAGGCATCAGGGAAAAGAAAATGAATATTGGAGAGCTAGTAAGTCAAGGGGAAAACTGGCCGAATCGTATAACAAAGATGCTGGGATGTGACACATATGGTGGCCCAGTAGTGCACAACACAACAAAACTTAAAAAAGCAAAACATAAGTTCACAACACAAGGTAAACAAGCCACAGCGCTACAGAGGCAAGACAAAACACTGAGATATACATTTAAAAAAGCAAACATAAATTCACAAAGCAACACTGGAAAAAAGAAAAAAAAACAACAACAACAACCACAAACCAAATATAAGTTCACAACACAATAGGAACCACTAAGGGCAAGTGGTCTGTGGAAGAAACGATCACTCACATATGCAGGACAAATAGAGTTGGTTATAACTGGCACTTTCTTATCATATTGTTTTAAGTTTAATGCATCGTCATCAACACACTGGTTTTATCAACACACGGTTTATCATTAAGCCATTCATTTTCTTTCAGCTTAGTTCCTTATTTATCACAGGTCACCACAGCGGAAAAAAACACCAAGTATTCTCGCATATGTTTTATGCAGTGGATGTCCTTCCAGCCGCAACCCAGTACTGGGACATACAATTTATACATAGCGGCAAAATTAATCCAAAGTCTTAACACATTTGCTGAAAAATATTACTTCTGCATCTCAAAAGAAGGTGGATCAAATGCTTAATGCCACTACTATTTAACATTCATTTTGATATTTAGTTTTTTCTAAAATTTACCATTTTTTAAGTGTGACAGCAAATCATCCAGACCCCTGCTAAAAAAATTAAAGTAAAAATAAATAAATAAATAAAATAAGTTATTCAAGCAATTTCTTTTTTACACATATTGTGGCAAAATGTATCCAAAGCCGTAACACATTTACTGAGTAGAGATTACCTCTGCATTACAAAATAAGGTGGATAAAATGTTGAATATCATTACTGTAGGGTATAGAAGGACTTTTATTTCATTTTCATTGATTTCATTGATTTTATTTCATGTAAACAGCTTTTCATCTCGTTTTATACTTGAACAACTAAATGAATGTTTGAGTCTATTTAACCGATTATATTTTAATTACATTACAACATTAATGCTGTAATATGAACCATAGATGAAAAACACTTGCTGTGCATATACCCTATTAAACACTCATTTTTATATTTACTTTTTTTTTTATTCAGTCTTTTTGTGTGCGACAGCAAATTATCCAGAATTCCTCATAAACAAATATAAATACTTGTAAAAATTAAATAGAATTATGCAAGCAATTTCCCGTTTTCCTTAGATTTCCACAATTGCCCCCTAGTGGTCAGAAGAATTTCCATTGTGTTTTGGCTTGATTCCCTTTTGTTTTGGACTTATGTTTGCTTTTTAAATGTTATTGTGTTGTGGACTAGTGAGCCACCATAGCAACATGACCCAACAAAAAACAAAAACAGAATCCACTGAAGAACAGCAACATTCCTAAAGACAGATTTCTAGAGAACCAAAACGATGTCAAAAAGAGAGATAATACCAGAAAGGGAGAGCGGAGGAGAAAGTATAGTGAAGAAGAGATGGAGAGAGAGAGAGAGAGAGAGAGAGAGAGAGAGAGACAGACAGGGGTACCGAGAGAGACATAAAGCAGCAGGAGAAACAAGAGACGGCTGATTGCCAGTGCTCTGTCAGTCTGGATGCTAATTAAAGGCCCTCTCTCTCAGTGCACTCTGCAGTCAGCCGCCAATTTCCACAAGCATTAGCTGGCATGGCCGCTGGCATCCCCTTGCCCCTGCCTTCATTGCCTGTCATTTTGTGAGGAAAGGGCACTCACATCACCAAGCCAACCTGTGATTTGAACAGGAGATAATGGAACAAAGAGAAGAGCATCTATTTCACACATACATATTGCTTGGTGCAAAGGTGCAGTCACAGGACTACACACACATACACACACACACACACACAGCACTGGCGTTTCCTTTGAGAAGGCAGCAAAAACCATGCTGATGAGAAATTAATCGTCCAAAATCAATGAATTATGTATAAAGTTCTCTAAAGTCAAGCTGCCGAGAGCAAAACCATTGGATAATATTTCCGAGGGGAGGCGGCATCTCTTTTAGCCACTTTACTCTTGAAAATTAAACACACATGAAAGACATGTAATCTTTGACGAACTCTGTAATTACTGTTCAACATTTTAATTGCACTTATAAGGTGCAGCTCTGTTGGGAATGTTCGAAATTCTAAAGTATTTTCCTCCTTAGGCAATAAAGCATAAAAGTGACCCTGTTCCTCCTTAATGAAAATTGTCTGAATGTGCTTACAGATGTGTAGGAAATCCACTTGTTCAGGGCCAGGTGATTACAGTCTGGCAGAACAAACTGACTACTGATCAATGAAATGCTTCTATTCACGTTATGCACATTTTAGGATACTAAGAAAGAACATCAAATTTAAAGTGCATGAACTGTTCGATGAGTACGTTTACATGGACACCAATAATCTGATTTTAATGCGATTAAAACAATACTCTGATTAAAGGTCTGAGCACACCGAGAGATTTTTTGCTAGCGTTTTTCATTTATGTTTAACGCCTCATGACTAAATAAAGGCCGTCAATGTGATCATGCAAACCAACGCGCAAAACTACAGGTGTAAAAGCGTAATTTAAAAAAATTAAAATGCTTCAAGCACGTTCACGTGCACGGAGCTGCTGAGGTTCAAGCTCAAAACTGTCAATGTGAGAGCACATTGAAGAAGATGACAAATTGAAGAACGTGGAGCTGCTTATTGTTCTGGTGAACAATAATATTTTTTACTACTTTAATCATTCATAACAACAAGCATGTCAACATTGTCTTCTTCTTCTGTGTAACAAGTGGGTGTCAGAAGCGTAAAGTTGTGTAGCGCCATCTAACGTCAAGGAGTGATTTTTGCATACTCTTTTGGTTGACGCCAGTGAATATCGCTTGGGTTTAAATCCGAAAAAACGAAAAGCGTCCCGGTGTGTACAAGCCTTAAGACTCTATTATGTAAACAGCAGTTTTTATGTGTGAATTATGTGCTATAACATTTAAAACGAGATTGTGAAAGGAACTTTCAAAAAGTAACTCATGTAAACACCTTAATTATATAATTATGTTATTTAGATTAAGCTAAAAAGTTTGTTTACTGATGTCCATATAAACATAGAAAACATGTATAAATGCCAATTAAAACACATTTGTAAGAATGCTAATCATTTAATGCATTTGTTTATATTGCAAAACCTGTATTTTTCGCCAACAAGGTCTATACACATTCCAAAGGCAGATGCTAATAAGATCAGGGCATGGCTAAGGCTCCGTTTATACTAATATGTTTTAGTTTTGTAATGCATACATTTTGCTACGGTTACACCTTCAGTCCACACTACACCAGAGTTTTTCAGCCCTGAAAACCCTGAAGAGTCCATTTTGAGTGCGGATGGGGAAAACAGAGACATCTGAAAATGAAGGCATAGCTGCAGACATTTGACTATCTGATTGTGGCTTTTTCCTCAAAATTAAGTAGCCTATACACAAAGTTCAGTCTTGAATCCTTTGCTCATAAGATCAGACTTCGCAAGTTTGATATGGAGAACAAACTCCAGAGGACACGTCATGTAAACAGTATTATAACATCATGTACATCATCCTGGCGTTGTTTCAATCTATCTTACCAATAAAACGAAAACATGGTAAAAGGAACTGCCTGTTTTCATTTTGATATTAACTTAACGGACAACAAAAATGTTGAGGCATTGTGTAACTACATATTTATACGACCGTCATCTTCACTGTATGCACATTTATAACACAGATTCTAAAACATAACAGTCTTTCATTTTCATTGAAAAATACGAAACATGGGGCGATGCGGTGGCGCAGTAGGTAGTGCTGTCATCTTACAGCAAAAAGGTTGCTGGGTTGAGCCTCGGCTGGGTCAGTTGGCGTTTCTGTGTGGAGCATTTTCTCCCCGCGTTCGCTTGGGTTTCCTCCGGGTGCTCCGGTTTCCCCCAAAGTCCAAAGACATGCGGAACAGGTGAATTGGATAAAATAAATTGTCCGTAGTGTATGAGTGTGAATGAGTGTGTATGGATGTTTCCTAGAGATGGGTTGCTGCTGAAAGGGCACCCTTTGCGTAAAACATATGCTGGATAAGTTGGCGGTTCATTACGCTGTGGCGACCCCAGATTAATAAAGGGAAAAGAAAATGAATGAATGAATGAATATGAAACATAGCATTTTTTTTCGCTTGATATCAGTTTTAATAATCAATAATGACCTCAGATGTGTGCAGGCGCTGCATCGCATGACAGAGTTTGTGTGTAGTCACATGATGTGCATTTTCAGTGGTGTAGTTGGGACAAAGAGCTGTTTAGAAACACTAGATGAAATACCAGTGTGGATTGTTTTCATTCTAAAATGCCGTTTAATTGTATTAAAAATTAACAGGGGCCTAGGATGTGTGTGTACCTTGGGGTTTTTATGATGTGATCACCTGTTGATTGTTTAGTTTGTATGTCTCAGTATTTGAGCTTTGTTCACACTGTAAAAAAATTCCATTATTTTACTTTTTTTCAGGCAGTTGGTTAAATTACAGAAATTTACTGCAAAATAATGGACGTTAAATTACAAAACTTTCCTTAAATTTGAATTTCCTCTAAATTTCTGTAATTTTTGTCTATTATTTTACAGTGAATTTCTGTAATTTAATGGTCATTATTTTATATTTTCCACCGGCACCCCAGCTCCAGAAAAAACAAAAACAAAAAACAAACAAACAAACAACAACAACAACAAAAAACTTTAAATAATAGATTTTATTTAATTATTTATATTTATTAATTTTTTTTACAGTGCACATTTGTTACATTTGCTCTCTCTTTTCCTGCTCTGGTTCTTTTCTGGTCTACTCCTCTCCTACTCTGGAGTCTATGTATTCTGGCTCTACTGTTATCTGGCTCTCTCTTTAGGTCTGCTCTCTGCTTATCCTCTCTCTCTCTTTCTCTCTCTTGCTTTATTTACATTTAGGCTGGGTACAATTACTATCATATGTTATTATAATTTCATGTTTTATCTTTTTATACAGTTATTTTGTAACTAATGCAGCTTTATTACACAGTGATACCGGTAAATATGCGTAAACTTTCCGGATTTACAACCGGTAAATTAAAAAAAGCGCAGTTCACACAAGCAAGGATGTTACAGAATTTTTCCAGGAAAAAAAACATTCACACATCCATTCTAAAATACTGGTAAATTCTGACATCATTAACCAGAAATGACCTCTAAACAGCTGCACTTTATGTTTGTAAACATTTGACTACATTCCAAATTTTGTGGATGGATAAGTATTGTGAACAACTTTGATGAAAACATATAGAAAAACACTTTCGCATGTCGAGATGTACATAATATGCGTGTATGATGGTGCTCAACGGCGGCTTCACATGCAAGCACGAAGCATCACGCAACTGAAGGAAGCAAAGCTTGAATGTAAACAAACAATAGCTTATCATGAGCATCTTATTGAATATTATTTACACAGTTGGCATTAAGAAGGAACATAGAAACGTTATCTGACTAACATCTTACAGCTAAATTTGTCTGGAAAAATATTCAAAGGCTTTGATCTTCATAAACAGCGCAGATGGGAATGCGTTTGAATGTTCTGATTGGTTAAAGTAGACATCTCACGTCAGCGCGTTCTAGACATGAATGCGCTCTTTTCGGCAATCTTCCTTCTGCATTCACACAGCGCAGCATTCCAGCAAATTACCGGTAATGTTACAACTTCTCTTTCCGGCAAATAGCCGGAACAAATTTACCGGTATTTAAAAAAAAAAGCCTGTTCACACATACATAGCTTTCAGGAAAATTGCTGGTACTTTTCATTTAACATCATCCCTTAATTGCTCCATATAGCAATGCAATATAATTATGTAATAGCATGCTTCTACCTTTTAAAACTGCCCTTATTTATGTTTTTGGTATAAGATTGCAGAGGAAAGGTTTAACAAGAAATGTGCAGTTTTGCACTATCATACTGATAACTTTTTCAGTGATTTGGCAGAACTGTGAACTGTGTAGTTAAATCACAGTCCTACACATTTACCAAAATAAATTCTACAGTGCACAACAAAAGCTCTTTAATTTGAAATCTGGACTGACCAACACACCAATCACAACCTACACAACCTCTAACACTGTTTGTCTGTCTGTTTATTTATTTATTTTTTATTTGTTTATTTATTGCATAAATTCAATTTCTAAACTGGGTGGACGCACAGAAATTTTAACTTTTTTTAAAAGAAAAAAACAGGATGGAAGAAGGTGGATAGCAGGCTAAAGATGTCATTCTTTTGTTTGCTATATCTTACATTTCTTCTCCTTTCTAACTCTAGCTCCAATTCTCTTCTTTTAATTGGCTTGTCACAAGCTTCCTATTATGGATGGACTTTTCTCTCTCCATCTTTACCTCCATCTCTTAGTAAATGAGGTTGCACCCCCCCAAGCACTCTAATGCACTGTAGACACGGTATATTAAACATTTTGCGAGTTCACAGCGTGCATTGAAATAAATGTATAGAATTATTTATGTCTGACTTGCTCTCATGTATAATTCAAAGATTTATTAATTTGTGTGACCTTTACCCTCTAACGGTTCCTGTTCTTTAAAATTAATTAGCCTTTTTATAAGTGACTGAACAGACTCATACAGCCCTTCCTTGCTTTCATCGCCCACCAATGAATTTATGCCAGTGCTTCATCACTTCCTTTATCTCAGCATAATTCACTCATTTACCATCGCTTGCTGGTGAAAAGTTTAATAAGCATCCACAAGCTCTGGAGTTTCAGCTTAAGGTTACATATGTGAAAAAAAAGGGTTTTCAAGACACTAAGATTTCACTCAAGCTCATGGTTTCTATTTGAGAAAGGCTTCATAGATGACTGCACTATTTACACCAGAAATTGTTTCAGAATATTCTTTAATGTGAGGCAGCTGTTAGATCTCAATGATTACACATTGGTCAACTTTTAAGAAAAGCTATGGTACTATTGCCTAAAACCAACCCAGGCTCATTCTGAAAATGTACCTCTATTTGAATTTATTTAAAATTTTTTTTGCAGTTTTTGTTTTCGCAAATCTACCAGAGGCAGCTGTGTACGCTTTTTGAGATCTCAAATTTCTCTCGCAAGTGCCATTCGTACCTGCTGTTCTCAGGCAAACCTGCCTGACTGAATGACTTACTGACTGACTGATTAACTGACCCACCCTCCTCATTCTTTAAACCCAACCAATTGTATTGATTGACCCGCCCACCCACTTCCCTAAACCCAACCAACAATTTTCAAAAGCAATCCAGAAAAAGAAAAGCCCATTCCTGATTTGACCAAGTTTTCAGATTTTACAACATTCTCACCCTGTTATTAACTTTTAAATTAAATTTTTTTTGGATTCAGTTTTAGTCTTACCTACTTTCTGGAACGTTTCTTTGAAGAACTTGACCCCGTTGTCGTGATCAACTCCTCTCTGTGTCTCAAGTCCTTCAACATACATGGCCAGCTAACTGGACAAACTGGCAATATTGGGAAAGCTGCCCAAATGGAGGTAAGCAGTCAGCTGGTAAGTGTGAAAAGGAATGGCTTCATACTGCCCCGTAGCATTCATTTTAAAAATGAAATGCAGCCACACGTACTTCTGGGTACATAATTTACAATTTCCAGAAACATATATAGGGCTATGTTTTCAGAAAGAGTTTATGTTGTATAAATGCAGTAATATTGTGTATACCACTCAGATTATGGCATTCTGACCAGATTCTTGTCATGGGAAACAAATGTTACACTATTTTTCCTTGACCAATCATAGCTTGCTGTCTTTAATAATGTGCGCGATGTCATTAAGATGATAGCTTCTAAAAACAAAAGTATGAACAAACATCATGAAGGCAGGAATTCTGTTACCATGCATCTACAATACTTTCATATGTTGAATAATGTTTTAAACTGTGTACTGAAGAGTTTCTAACATCCTAAAGTAGGACAGAGACAAATACACATACTAAAGATGGTCAAATACAACATGCTATATAATATAAAACAATCAATTCTTGCATCCTGCTATGCCCTTGTTGTTGATGAGTTACCAAAACAATCTATGTGAAATTGACTGTGCCAAAGTTATACTGATTATTGTGCAGTCACAATCACAATCTTAACTCAAACACCCACACAATCTTATTTTGAAATGACAGATATCTACATATGTTTATTTAACTATTGATGATCACAGCTTTAAATTTAAAATGGAGATTGACCAAGGGAAATTATTATAAGTGAGCCTCTTCAGATTTTAGTATTTTAAAGTCCCTATGAACCAGAATCTGCGACCACTATTTTGTTTGTATTGTGACGCAGTTCCTAAAGAACAAAATATTAAATGAGAAAACAGTGAAAGTGTCTTTTTTAATTTAATTTTTTTTTTTTTTTTTTACTGTGAGCTGAATGGATGTAGTAAAGTAGGCATTTCATTCAGAAAGATCGGTAAAAGGGTTATATATATATATATATATATATATATATATATATATATATATATATATATATATATATATATATATATATATATATATATATATATATATAAATAAAACCCTTTTACTGATCTTTCTGAATGAAGTGACTACTTTACTACATCCATTCAGCTCACAGTAAAAAAAAAATAAAACATATCACCCCACATTAATAAAGAGACTAAGCCAAAAAGAAAATGAATGAATGAATAAATGAATGAATGGATTAAGGGCAGACAGTTTTTTTTTGTCTTAATGACATGTGCAGATGAATTATTCACTACAAAATTAGCAATAGAGTTAACAAAATCATATGGTAAAAACAAACAAACAACAAAAAAAAAACTCATGAAAAAATCTTGACTTTAAATTGATTAAAATGAAATCAAATCAAAAATTTTATTTAGTTAAAGCTTTCATGCACATTTTGTCAGTGAAGTACGGCTCTGTGATCATAAGTAAATCATCTCAAAATGCCAGAGGACGGTCTCACATTAAAACTGCAAATACAGTACACTGGCTTTATTTACAAATCTAGCATAAAAAACAAACTAAAACTGTTTGATTAATTGTGCAGCTTCAATTAAAAGTTGTTTCTATTCAGTGAAAAGCAACTGTTATTCTTTTTGTGTTATGTATTTGGTACAGTGGGTGTTAAATACAGGCCATAGCTGAAGAACAGAATTGCCCTTAAACACCATATTTCTTACTGGTTTCACTTTTATGACCATAGGTGCAACAAAGTCTGGCGGCAAAGTTCTCTGTGCATGACACCTTGTTTTTACCAATATACTTAATTGCTCCTTGGGACATATTCCTTGCTATTCAATCCATGCTGCAGATGGTGAAATGGAGAAACCTCCAATTTTTGTAACCCAAACACATTCCGAAACCCCATCCAGATGTAAATAAAAAACCTTTTAGAACTTAAAACTCACTCCAAATGGTATATAATGTGTTCGTTTGCAATCTATATGCTCCGCCCAGTAGCTAGTTAAAAATAATATATGCATGTACCAATAGACCCCTTTTGGGTGTTATATAGTATAGAAATGTGTAGATGCTATGTAATGTGTATTTAGAGTGTCATGTTTAGTACACTTGCATTTCTCCAGCTATTTTACAACACGTGCAAGATCATAACTTATACGGTTTACATGCATTAATGCTCTGAGTTTATGTCCCGCCATCCCTCCAGGGTGGATTCTTATTATGCATATGAGTGGCCCAGAGACAAAGAAAATCTCCCGCTCAAACTTTGCCCTTATAACATTGGTCAGTCAGTAAACAATGGGTGACTTGACCCATAGTTAAAACCCATCTATTCCCTAAAATCTTTGCAGAAGTTCTCCGCAGAGGATTTCCCAACAGCAGTGGAGATCCCTTTTCTGTGTCCACATTTCTTATTTTACAACAAATTATAGCTTAGTTTAAAGCTTGCGCCGCACATATCCTCCGATCAGTGCAGCAAACTCCATGCAACGACAGAGGATCTCTTAAAAGACGTCATCTTCCAAGCATAACAGAAAACTCACACAGCACGAGAAAGAACCACTAAATACAGGTATTTAGGCCCAATCCCAATTCCACCCCTTCAGTCTTCCCCTTATCCCTCGTTTTGCACGTTCTTGTAAAGGGATAGGGGTGTCCCAATTCTCTTTAGCTTGAAGGCGTAGGGCTAAGGGGAAGGGATGGATAGCCCTCAAAAGAGCGATTTTTCAGGGCTACACTCGAAACCAAGTGTAAGAAAATTTCCTAGAATACACCAGCCACAAATTAGAACACCCAGAAGGAGTTCCACAAATTAGTAATTTTTGTTATTAATACAAATTTTTAAAACAAACAAGCATATGTTTTAATACATTTATTTATTCATGTTTTACCATCATGCTTTAAAAAAGAAAAAAAAAGAAAAAAAGAAGCCAAAATAAAAACAGCTAAAATTTGCTATCTGTAATCCATAATAATAACTCCTGTATAGCAGCCCCACAACATTCTGACACTTGATGACACCTGAATAAACTGTCGCCTGCTGATTTCCAAAAATCTATTTAATTTTTATTAAATTATAAGAATTACCATATTTTATCCATAACTCACTGAAAAGAAAAAAAAAATAGTCGTTTATAGTTTTTATATATAGTTATTAAGGTCGCCTATTGTTACTAGTTATATCATATTAAAGCAAAAGCAATAGAGTCAGATGCAGCAGATTGATTTTATAAGAGCAGGTTAAACTTTCTGGCCAATTTACAGCATAAATAATAAAAAAAATAAAAATAAAACAAGGAATAGACTTGGGTCTATTGGAGTGTGAGTGTCATTGCATGCAAGGATTCTGTATTTAAAACCACCTCAGAGGAATTTGGGGGTCACGAGTCACTGGCATTGTCATTTTAGGGGTCGTGGGCTGAAAAGTTTGGGAACCCCTGATCTACTTCACAAGAAGTAGTTATAATTCCTAAATAATTTCTTTCTAAATAAAGAATTAATTGCAGAGTGTAATCTGATGAGAGGGCAAAGTCATTATTATGTTTATTTTGTTAAATTAACTATAAGTTAATTCTGAATATTCATAATAAATAATAACCTAAATTAATTAATCATTAATATTCATAAATTGAGCTAATTTTGCTACATGGGAGAATTATTTTTAATTTAAACCCAAAAAAATAACTTAATAAATTAATTCAATACATAAATCAATAATAAAAAAAAAAAAAAACAAAAAAAAAAAAACAGGAATTTCATTTTATCCAGAACTGTGCAGCTCTAATGTAAATGCCATTATACTGTATGCAGACATATGCATGTTTAAAATAGATTTTCCAGCAGGGTGGAAAGATCAAGGAAGAAGAGAGAAGCCTTAATGAATGCGGCACTACACATATAACAAAACATGAAGCACATGAAGAGATCCTTAGGAAACATCTTACAAGAGCTTCATCAAAATGTTAATTAAATCTCAAGACCACAGCAGCATGCGTCTATCTGTGTCTGTGTTCCGTTTATATGCGCTCATGTTGCCTTGACATAAAATCATCTACCCACACACTGTTCATAAAGGCCACATGGCTTCTTCCGGGGTCACAACGCTGAACCCACGCTAAACATTCAGTTAGCATCCTCATAGTGATCTATTAGCACCCTACAAGCAAACCCTTGCAGCCATTTTGCTACCGATGGTTCCCAGAAGTCTCCAAGCAAAGTGGGTATCTCTGTGCTTATGAGCTAAAAAATATAAACCGAGCTTAGAGCTTTGAATATGTCAACGAAGTCCTGAATTTGAGTGCGGGGGTTAAGGTTAGGGCCGCTGATGTAATACTCATGGGCAGCTTGTATGCTGAGCGTAGGCTGGATGTAGGTGTGTGTTGTAGTAGTGTTATCTCTCCAGGTAGGAGCTACGTACGACAGAGAGTAGGATAAAGTGCGAGAGGGTGAACATGAAAAATCTTATTTTTTTTACAAGCACTTCCCCTGCTTTGTTTTCTCTCAGGGAAATCATTAGCATAAACATTATAAAGGAAACCAAAGCAAAACACATGCTTGCAAATGCCTTATCCTGCAAATCCCGTACTCGAGAGACGTGCAGTGTGAATACGGCATCTCATAAAACTCTGCCAAGGTTGCGTGCAGCTTTGCTTTTTTAAATCTTATTTTAATGTGCGGTTTCCCACAAAAGGCCAGGTACGTGACTCATTCGCAACACCCACAAGGAAACACAATATTTTGGTGCAAAAGTATCTGAGCACGGATAAAGCAATTACAGAGCAGTAAAGAGATCAGAATGGTCGGCCATGTCTTCTGTGTGTGTGTTTTTTTTTTTTTTTAATCGAATGAGGTTCACTCAAGAAATACATACTGTGATACTGACAACTCTGACATGTGTTTGTAAAACTGAAACAGAAACTTTACAGCAATGTGCTCTTCATCAAATAGATCTGAATGAAATTGAGCAAACTGGATGTGTAACAATGACAATAAATTGGTAATGAAGTCATTGGGAGTTTTTAAGCACAGGATACAGTATGCTGACTTCTAACCCCAAATACGTTTTGTGTGCTGGATAAGAGTCGTTCTTGCAAATGTTTATTAAACCTTCAAGTTCACTTTTAAAATTGCATGTGACCCAGAGAGAGCAGTCTTTTTATGGGCATGATTCAAGAAACTTAATTTTTTGGTCTTTTTATCAAGTATAAAATTTTTGGGGAGATTATAAACATGAATATTATTACAGAAATACTAAGATAACAATTTATAATGCAGATTTAAACATGTATATCTATAGTACACTGTAAACAAATACTTTTCTTTTTTTGTCTTGTTGCTAATCCAAATAACAACTAACAATTCTTAAAGGGCCAGAAAATCTCCTAGGGTGTTTTAACACCTCTTACTTGAAAAAAGTCAGGCAAGTGATGGAGTCCAATTTTTTTAGGGGGGAGTGTTAAGTGGGAAAACTCTTTTTTGCATTAAAAAAAAAAAGTTTCATTTTGTGCACTACAGCTGATTTTCACAGAGGCAACACAAATATAGACAAAGGAAAGACAAAAAGTGATTCGGAGAGCAGCATTTACAGTGGATCTGAAAACACTATATAACTTTTCCATCCAAACTGTTGTAGTAATGGTACTGTAAACTTAGTAATTTCATTCATTTTGACTGTTTTCAAAACCTGAGAAAGTACTGTTGATGATAGTAACTTTACCATCTGAATAAAAAAAAAATCTTAAATACATGAAAATTAACACAAACTGGTGGCAAATCTGTACTTCATAATTTTTCTTATAGCGACAAAGCTATTTCATGCATATTAATGAGGGTGCATCTCATTCATAATAGAGCGTGCTGATTGGTTTAAACCCACAAATATTCTTACGTCAACACAAAACACAAGATGTTTTGCTTTCACTAGTGGCAGCTGATTTGGTTGTTTTAAGGAAAATTTCACCTAATTTTAGAATATTAATTTAAGATATTTGGATCATAAACAAGTCAAAAACTGTAAGTAAGAAAATTATTCGGTTAAGCTAATTATGAACAATATTTGTACAGCATTTATTAACTGTAGTTCAACATTTAGTAATGCATTATTAACATCCAAATTCATATTGGTTAACATTAGTTGATACACCATGAGTTAACATAAACTATAATGAATAAATGTATTTCATTAAAAGGCACCTGTGATGAAAATCATCTTTTGGAAGCTGTTTAGACAAAACCATGTGTGATTTTTGGGTGATATAAAGCCAGTAAGTCTCTCTTTTTAAATTTTCTGACATTAAAATAGGATCCAAATCCTTTTCAATTTGAGACCTATTGCAACGTGATATAGAAGTGTGGTTTCCTCACTCACCAAATTGATTGACATCCGATATTATCATGTCTCCGTAATAATGCGCATAATCATATCAACAAGACAGGATGTGCACAAAGCAACTGGGCTTAAACGATCTGTTCAACTTTCTGTGATCATCAATCATCATCAAATGTGATCAAGGATGAGTTTTACAAGTTTAAATCATTTTAAAGCAGTGCATGTTTGTAATGAATTACAATAATTTACTTTAGCTTCACTTTATCACCACAGCTGCATGTCAGTACAATTATAAAAGAAGACGCTTCAATCCTGGTTTGAGGATGTTTATTTTGTTTAAGTTTATATTGTAAATTAACATAACTTATTTCCATGCAGCAGTTGACAATTATGTGTACCCTGTCACATTTGGCATGAAAAAAAAAAAAAAAAACAGGGAAACGTGTGTGTGCAATCTTTGTAATGGCAGTGTGTGCGACTTATTGTTGCAGAATAGCTTGAATCAACTCCACAACAAATACATCAAATAATTATTGGAAAAGTTCTTACTGTTTGTCACAAGCATTATGTGAGATCTGCTTCCATCATTTCGGTCACTGTGTGTACTGACGGAGCAGATATTGAAGCACACTCTGAAAGGCACATGGGAACAGTGGGTGGGGAGAACCAGCATTAAAGGCACAGGCAACAAAAACAGCTAAAATGTGTTCAGAGCAAAAAATTCCAATATTCCAAAAGGTTTAATAAATAATCTGATGGGTGTTTTGAGTTGAAACACAAAAGACTTCTCTTAAAAGGGGTTAAAATAGGTGCCCTTTAACTAATGTTAACGAACATGGACACATACTGCAATAAATATATTGTTCATTGATTATTCATGTTAGGAACTAACCAGTTAAACCAAATAAAACCTTATTGTAAAGTGTCACAATTCCCTCTTAAAAATCAACTTAATGCTTTAAAGAACCAACCTGCATTTTTTACAATAGGCCTAAATAAAACTGATAAAACTGGCTGCCTAACAGCCACACTGAATCCCTAGTAAAGTCATTGGGAGTTCGTTGAATAATTCTTCAGTTTTTGGAGAGAAGTTGTGAGAACAAGGTATGTGTGCAGCTGTCAGCATTGCCCTGGGCAGCCACATGGATGAGCTGGATGGAATAATCAATGACACCTGTCAGCAATGAAAGCTCATCATGGGAGAGGACGAAAGACTTCCCCAGTCAGGTGAACAGTGGCTCTCATAACACTAATATAATGCTGGCAGAATAGATAAAGTCAGCAAGATACTCGCGTATGTCCTGTACTACCCTTCATTTTGACTGCTCACTCCTTGACAGCTGTACTTCATGGGAATATACATATATATTTTTTTCTCTTCCTAGTGGACTGGTCAATTGTGACTAGCTGTCAAATCCAAATTAGTACTCAATGTAAACATACAGCTATTTAGATGGATAAACCTCTGCCATCGTTAGACAGTAGATCTTGGTGGTTTCCACTTTACTGTACCACACATTCACCGCACAGTTCTGCACATTGACGCTCCTCTCACAGACAATGATTTGTGTCTTAGCAAGTTACTTTAAGCAGCACTCTTTACTATACTTTCCTACCCGCCGCTAGCCACTTCCCTTGCTATCATTCAGCAGAAGAACCTCTCAATTTACATAACATTGACTGGATGCTTGGGGTGTCCCAATCAAGTTATTTTGTGCTCCTGATCCAATCCTTGTTATTTATACTGAGCATCAGACAACATATTTTTTTCAAGTGCTAGGTGCACAAACTTTAAATATACAATTGGTAAAGTTTTAGACAGTCTGATGACAGATAAACCATAATAAACAAACTTCAGGTAAATCATTACAAAACAAACCCATTAAATATGCAATGGATTGATGCTTAAAGTGGTAAAACAAGACCTCAGGTGAGTCTGGATCACAAAACCTTGTCTTGTGTGCACTGCTTAATCTTGGGGATCAGCCTAAAATACAATGTATAAGTCAAAAACATTTAAATTTTATGCCAAAAATCACTAGAATGCTACGCAAAATTCACCTTCCATGAAAACATTTAGCACAATTTGTTCCATAAATCTATCAAAACGTAATATGTATTGCTAAGAATGAAAGTAGGAAAACTTTAAAGAAGATTTCTTTTGTTTTTTATAATACATTTTTTTTGTATTTTTTGTTTTTTATAATAAGTTAATAGCCCATTTTTTTTTATTTTTATCAAAATGTTGAGTCTAATCGTCAGGATTGATCCTTGTTATTTTCATTACAAAGTTCTTGACTTTATCCATCCCTAGAGCCCCTGGAGGAAAAGAAATCTATCAATGACTTAGGATGTTTTAAACTATTGAATGCTTCATTGGCTTTTCAATTCAACTTCTAATGGAAATCCAATGACAGTTATATGGTAAAAGATGATGACATGGAGAAGAAATGGATTTAGAGCATGTGTTATGCTGCCTCCACATTTACATCTAACTGCTGAAGTTTGATCAGACACTATGGTGACAATAGTGTAGGAACAATAGAGATGGCAGAGTCCTGTTTTTTTTTTTTCTAGTCAAATTTTTTTGCACCACCTTTTCATTATCGCCTTTTAACTTTGTCATAATGTAGCTACAATTCTCCACAATACACACCAAGAGGAAATTAATTAATAATGATAATTATGCAAATATATTGACACAAAATTATGTGTCAAATATATTGACACATAATGGCAACCAATATTAGCAAACACCTATTTTACATAAATAACGTTCAAATAATTGTTTCAGTGAAAGACAATTTTGGTAATTCTGACCTCCCACTCACCATTTTTCATTAGACCATATCCAGTTGCATACAGTTAAGCTAAAATAATAAAATTGATCATTAGCTAAGATTGAATCTTTCACATATGCACATTCATGGTAGTTTTAAAGGATTTCAACATTCGTAAATTAATTGTTTTTACTGGTCAACTCTTTTAACTTACCTTTGAGCGTACTTCCAGCTGCCACTGGCAATCAAATCCTACTTCGGTTGTTGCACCTGTTAGAAATGAAAACAGACAGACAATAAGAAAAAATATCAATAGTACTTTGGTTTTTTGGAGTTACTATATATATATATATATATATATATATATATATATATATATATATATATATATATATATATATATATATATATATATATATATATATATATATATATATATATATATATATATTTAATAAAATTAAATTGATTGATTAAACATTTTGATGAAATGTTTGCCAAGGGGGCACAAGAGCTAAATAAATTTAATTCATTTATTAATTTACCTTCGGCTTATTCCCTTTATTAACCAGGGGGCGCCACAAAGGAATGAACCACCAACTTATCCAGCATATGTTTTACACTGTGGTTGCCCTTTCAACAGGCACCCAGTACAGGGAAACAACCATAAACACATTCAATTAACCTATATTAAGTAAAACAGCCTAAGTAATAAATAAAATAAATGAACAAACGAACCAAACAACCAAAAAAATCAATGAACAAACCAATCAACTAACAAACAAACCAAAGAATGAATGAACCAACCAACGAAAGAACGAATGAGTGAACCAACTAACCAACCAACAAACCAACCAACGAATGAACCAACAAACAAACTAATAAACCAACCAACGGAAAAACCAACAAACGAACCAACTAAAACAACAATGAACCAAGGAACCAACCAACCATACAACAAACAAATGAACCAATGAACAAACCAATGGACGAACCAACGAATGAACAAACCAACCAACAAACAAACAAACAACAAAAAAAAAGAGAGAGAGAGAGAGAGATCATCCCAAATTTAGTATATACCCATAACCATATTGTTCATATCAAGGTAAGTACAAAAACAGATCCCAAATTCGACATACTGTATGTTGTTTATTTTTGTCAACAGTGCTGTCTTTGCTATGCATTATGGTTGTTGCATACAGTAAGTATAACTAAAAGTCCACATATGTGAACTAAATAATAGAGCAAAAACATAAATGATGCTTGTATAAGTTTGTCCCTGTCTGTACCTTCTGTAGATATAACACCACAAATCGGAAGAAAAAAGGAGCCTGAAATCAATCTCTGTGATAGTAACCAAAGTGGCTCTCTTTCTCTCTCTCCATCTCTTTTATCACACACTCAAACGCAAAGACACACTGCCAAGTACACACATTTTGCTGAAACCTAATAATCCTCACATGCATATTGTGATGGGAAAGGCAGACAAGGTGGTTAATTGGCTCCCCACTCGAGTGACAGGTACAGTGGAAATTTAAACTCTGCGACGGGAAAGAGGGTGATATTAAGTACTGAAAGCAGTGCATTAAATTATAAACCTCCCATCAGTCACACCCATACCCACACACACATACATACACGCTCACACACACACCGAGCAGATGAATTGTCTGCTGTCAATTCTTCTTTCTTAAATGCATGCAGGGCTGGAATCATTAGCCGTTCCTGGCCCTGGAGCGAGAGAGGCTGACAGAGAGATCTTTAACTGTAATAGATGTCAGACTTAGCGAGACTCTCTTCATAAGTGCCAATCTGCAGCCACGCAGGTAGCAGCTGGGGAGGAGAGCCAAGGAAGAATAATGATGAAGAGAGAACGACAGGAACGGAGAGAGAGAGAGAGACAGGGAGAGAGACTTTTAAAGTCTCTTTATTTGCTAAAGGTAAACTATTGTGCAAGTAAAGCATATAAATGATGATGGCATAATAATAATAATAATAATAATAATAATAATAATAATAATAATAATAATAATAATAATAATAATAATAATAATAATAATAAGTATTATTATTATTATACTGAATACATTTAATCATCAAGTACACCACCTGACAAAAATCTTGTCATTGATCCCAGTTGTAAGAGTAACCAATAATAATTTAATTTCTAGTTGAAAAAGTGGCAAAAGGTAGATTTTTCTGATAAATCACCTGTTGAATTGCATCCAAATCATCACAGATACCGCAGAAGACCTATTGGAACCCGCATGGACCCCAGATTCTCACATAAATCAGTAAAGTTTGGTGAAGGAAAAATCATGGTTTGGGGTTACATTCAGTATGGGGGTGTGTGAGAGATCAGTAGAGTGGATGGCAACATCAACAGCCTGAGGTATCAAGACATGTGTGTTGCCCATAACTTTACAAACCACAGGAGAGTGTGAATTCTTTAGCAAGATAGTGCTCTTTTTCATACTTTAGCCTCCACATCAAAGTTCCTGAAAGCAAAGAAGGTCAAGGTGCTCCAAGATTGGCCAGCCCAACACTAGGTATGAACATTATTGAGCAGGTCTGGGGTAAGATGGAGGAGGCGGCATTGAAGAAGAGTCCAAATAATTTCAATGAACTCTGGGAGTCCTGCAAGAACGCTTTCTTTGCCATTCCAGATGACTTTATTAATACATTATTTCATTGAGTCATTGCAGAGATGTATGGATGCAGTCCTTTAAGTTCATGGTAGTCATACACAATATTAATATTTTTTCACTGCACCATGACTTTATATTCTATACTGTACATTATTTTCTGTTAAGTGACCTTTGCAAGATCTTTGTCTAAGCAAAGTCAGACCTTACTGTTCTATTTAAATAACTAAAAATCAAGGCATGATCATATTGTATTGAGGTAAAATAAGCGTAATCTAGACGCCTTTGCCTTTTATATGAGCCACTTCTGATGCCAAATGATCAACTAAAAGTGGAGTTATTCTTTGTTGTTGCTAAAGCTTTTTTTAGGTAGTGTGCTTTAAACTGATAGAATTTGTTTGGTACAGAAAAAATAAAATAAAATAAAAACTAAAGCTTTTTAATGTCATTTCGTTTGAAATGCCCTTTTCAACTTTCAATGAAAAAGAAAAAAATATCACTGATGACTATTTTACTTTGACAGCAAAATAATATGTTATATTTTTAAGTGTATTAAAACACAAAATAGTTACTTTCTAAATTTACATTTTGGTCAAAAAATCATCTTTCAAAAACATTTAATAAAACAGATTAACTCCAAAATATTGAGCAATATTGTAAAGGTCTATATATTAGTCCCATGATGGAACTAATAGTATGGGTGAAGGTTAAATGTGTGTAAGCTTTTTTTAGCACATGTGAAAACAAATATTTTTGTTTGTATCTTAATTTGTTTCCAGCTCCGAATTTAATCTGACTCCGATTTCTAATAATTTTAGTTTTGCTTCATGCAATTCAAGCTGATTACCTTAAAGGTTGGGATTTAGATCGATTAACCTAATAAATCCTTATTTTCAATTATTGGTTCATTGTTTACCCGAAGTCGCTTAAAGTCAAAGTGCTGGCCATTTCCATCTGCTCATGGACACATCCTCGCCAGTTCTGGTTTTAGATAGAGGATATAACTGGAAACTAATTTTCTTTAAGTCAGGGGTGTCCAAACTCGGTCCCGGAGTGCCGGTGTCCTGCATATTTTAGTTCCAACCCCAATTAAACACATCTGAACCAGCTAATCAAGCTCTTTCTAGGTATACTAGAAACTTCCAGTGTGGAGTGTTAAAGGAAGCTGGAGCTAAACTCTGCAGGACTCTGGTCCTTCAGGACCGAGTTTGGATACCCCTGCTTTAATTATCTTAGGCCGCCCCATGCTTGCTCATACATAAAGAAAGTTTGATTTAGCCACTAGATTATATCATACTAAGTCAGTGGTTGTCAGAAATCAACAGGTCTCTAATGCTCCGTCCATTGAGCCTGAATATATTAACAAATCCTGGTTGTAGGCTGCAGAAACATCAGCCTAAACAATCTACTAGATTTGAGTGATTTCAGGATAAATGAGAGTTAAACAAGAATTTTTTATTTATTTGTCAGGCAAAAATTTTCCATTCCAATTCACATAATTAAACAAAATAAGCCAATCAAGATTGTACAACATTAATTACCCAAATATTTATTTCAGTTCATTACAGTTAGAGATTAATACCTATCATTTATTTTTGTCAACCACATTCATTCATTCATTCATTCATTCATTCATTCATTCATTTTCTTGTTGGCTTAGTCCCTTTATTAATCCAGGGTCGCCACAGCAATGAACCGCCAATTTATCCAGCAAGTTTTTACGCAGTGGATGCCCTTCCAGCCGCAACCCATCTCTGGGAAACATACACACACATTCACACACACACACTCATACACTACGGACAATTTAGACAACCTAATTCACCTGTACGTACTGCATGTCTTTGGACTGTGGGGGAAACCGGAGCACCCGGAGGAAACCCACGCGAAGGCAGGGAAAACATGCAAACTTCACACAGAAATGCCAACTGAGCCGAGGTTCGAACCAGCAACCCAGCAACCTTCTTGCTGTGAGGTGACAGCGTTACCTACTGCACCACTGCCTCGCCCCATGTCAACCACATAAATAAATTAAAAAAATACTAGAAAAAACTAAATTGTAGACATATATTCTACTTATATGAATCATCAAATCTTCTTGATAAATAAAGCATATACAGTTTCCTGCTTCTTTGTAACTGTCAGTATTATTAGAATATGTTCCTTCCTAAACTCTAGACTCTCAAGAGAATGGAGGTGCATGACCTATCCGCATTACATAGAGGACTTTCAGAGGGTATTTTCAGAGATGTTTTGGGCAGGTAGACCCCCTGCAGCTGAAAATCTTAGTTCAGGAAAAAAAACAGAGAAGATGCGTCTAATGAGTCTATAGGTCTCTGGAACCAACTCTCTGCCAAATGAACTAACCTGATGCCAAGCCTGGAAGCCAAATTATCTGCAGCCATCCATCCATTCGTTCTCAGAAAATGTGAAACGCTGGTTGAGCCTGCAGTCCTCAGAGTCTTCCAGCATTAAAGTGATTCACACTTCAACCACTGAGAATCATTTAGCTGAAAATATCTTTCAAAGATCACACCAAAAGAAATACAGGGAAATGGCTAAATTTTCACAAGGCAAAGCTACCGCACTGTCCCTGTTCTCAGACAAGCTCACATTTTCCACATAGAGGAGTATCTCTGCCATGCATCTGAAGTCTGAAATATATTACTCCAGATCGTGTGCCCATTAAAACTGTCTGGAACTTACTAAATTAACTGAGAACATATATGTGTTTTATCTTTTGACATTTTGGTCATCAAAAGACAAATTTCAGTAGGTGTACAGGTCCTGACTACAAGACAATATGACTAATGATGATATTTTCTCTCAGGTAATCCCTAATCTGCCATAGGACATTACTAATCTCTCATAGGGCATCACTAGTCTCTCACACAATATCAGTAGTCTCTATGGTAGAATACTAATCTCTTGTAGGACATCACTAGTCTCTCACAGACATCACTAGTCTCTATGCTAGCTCACTAGTCTCTTGTAGGACATCACTAGTCTCTCACAGACATCACTAGTCTCTACGGTAGATCACTAGTCTCTTGTAGGACATCACTAGTCTCTCACAGACATCACTAGTCTCTACAGTAGATCACTAGTCTCTTGTAGGACATCACTAATCTCTCACAGACATCACTAGTCTCTACGGTAGATCACTAGTCTCTTGTAGGACATCACTAGTCTCTCACAGACATCACTAGTCTCTTGTAAGACATCACTACTCTCTAGATTATAGTCTTTCACAGATATCGCTAGTTTCTTGTAGGACATCACTAGTCTCTACCAAAGATCACTAGTCTTCTGAAAGACATCACTTGTTTCTTCCATAGATCACTAATCTCTCACAGACATCACTAGTCTCTACGGTGGATCATTAGTCTTTTGTGAACATCACTAGTCTCTCACAGACATCACTAGTCTATTGTAAGTCATCACTACTCTCTAGATTACTAGTCTTTCACAGACATCACTAGTTTCTTGTAGGACATCACTAGTCTCTATCATAGATCACTAGTCTTCTGAAGGACATCTCTTGTTTCTTCCATTGATCACTAATCTCTCACAGACATCACTAGTCTCTACGGTAGATCATTAGTCTTTGGTGAACATCCCTAGTCTCTCACAGACATCACTAGTCTCTACAGTAGATCACTAGTCTAATGAAGGGCATCACCAGTCTCTAACAGAAATCACTAGACTCTCACAGACATCACTAGTTTCTACCATAGATCACTAGTGTCTCACAGAGATCCCTAATCTCCTGCAGGTCATCACTAGTCTCTACCATAGATCACTAGTTCCTCACAGACATCAGTAGTCTCCATAGATCACTAGTCTCTTGCAGGACATCACTTGTTTCTTCCATAGATCACTAGTCTCTCACAAACATCACTAGTCTCTATGGTAGATCACTACTCTTTTGTGAACATCACTAGTCTCTCACAGACATCCCTAGTCTCTACCAGAGATCACTAGTCTTTACATCAGATCACTAGTCTTTTGCAGGACATCCCTAGTCTCTATCATAGATCACTGGTTTCTTGCAGGACATCACTAGTTTCTAATAGAGATCACTTGTCTCTTGTAGGACATCACTAGTCGCTAACAAAGACAACTAGTCACTAACAGGGGTCACTTGTCTCTTGTAAGACATCACTAGTCGCAAACAGGGATCACTAGACGCTAACAGGGTTCACTATTCTCTTGCAGGACATCACTACTCTCTCACAGAAATCACTAGTCTCCAATAGAGATCCCTAGTCTCTTGCAGGACATCACTAGTCTCTAACAAAGATCACTATTCTCTTGCAGGACATCACTAGTCCTTAACAGTGATTACTTGTCTTTTTTAGGACATTACTAGTCTCTTGCAGAACATCACTTGTCTCTTCCATAGATTACTAGTATCTTGCAGGACATCAATAGTCTCTAAGAGAGATCATGTTTCTCTTGTAGGACATCACTAGGCTCTCACAGAGATGACTAGTCACTCACAGGACATCACTAGTCGCTAACAGAGATCACTATAGTCACTAACAGGGATCACTAGTCTCTTGCAGAGATCATTAGTCTCTCACAGGATATCACTTGTCTCTAATAGATATCACTAGTCTCTTGCAGGACATTAGTCTCTAACATAAATCACTAGTCTCTCAGGACAATATTAAAAATAAATACATATTAAGTTGTATTTTGAGTTCTTATTTTGTTAAAAATATTCACATTTTCACCTATTTTGTAAGGGGTTCATAAAATTTTGCTTGGCACTGTAGGTGGAAAAAAGACGACAATTTCAAAAAGGTTAAAACCTTACTAACATTATGAGTGGACTTCAAAATACATCATAAAAATACAGTTCATGACTCTTTTAATAGTAGTTTTCCCCAGCTAATAGTAACTCTTTTTTTTACATAGTCCAGCAAATTATGTATCTTTATCAGTCGTATCTCTTTTTTTTTTTTTTTTGCTGGAGGAGATGGTTGCGGGAATGAAGGCTCCTTTCATCTGTATTCCACTCACAGATCAAATCAAATGATTGATTAAAGCTTCTGTTTAAAAAAAAAGAAGAAAAAAAATACACACGACTGCTTTGTACATATGAATGCCTACCTCCTCTAGCACGCAGAACAGGTCAGTCACTCTGGGCTTCAGTACTGTATTATACCAACTAATGAGGGGGAAAAGACTTTCATTAAATATATCTCACAAAACAGACAAAGCCCTCACACTCGCCAACGCAATCCCAGCATGCACTAGAGAGACTTCTTTTTATTGAGAACAAAACTGCATGCTAATACATCAATAGTTTTCACATTTAAAACTTTATTAGAGAAAAAATATTTATTAAATCAACTTTGAATAAAATATGTTTTTTCCAGTGATGATTTTTTTTTCCCCCAGTGCACTCAGACTATTAAAACAAGTTCATCCTCATCAGTACAGCACAACACCTCCCCAGAATACCAATTCTCTCCATAGGTTTCCAAATCTCTCTCACTAATCCATAATAAACAAATTCAATTCTTAATCCCGCTGCAATTAAACCCTTAAACATCCCCTCAGGATCCACACACACCAATCTCTTATTTTTCCCAGTCTTTCGAATGACCAGTTTTGCTGTTCAATACGTAATTCAACAATTCTCTTTTACAACATAGCCTACACTTCACCTAATTTTTGTTTTTTATTTTACTAATGATGTCTCTTCATATAAACATACAATCTTTAGACTGCTTAAATACACACACACACACACACACACACACACACACACACACACACACACACACACACACACACACACACACACACATATATATATATATATATATATATATATATATATATATATATATATATATATATATATATATATATATACAAATAATACAATTCCTTGTAAATCTTTTTTCTGACCACATGAAAGAAGTTCAACAGAGATAGTATACAGTATAACTGCCCATAGGTGATTGTGGTATGTTTGGACAGATGGACAATTCCAGATGTATTGATGTGAAATTTGACCTTATAAATATCTTTGCATTAGAAACATGTTAACATGCTAGACACCTGCTAACATCATGCTAGGAACATGTTAACCATGATAACAACATGATAGTTACATGGCAATCGTCGTTGAAAACTGGCTAGTTTTGTGTCAATTATGATAGTGACATGCAAATCATGATAACATAATGCTAATAACATGCTAATGATGTGCTGCTGACACGCTAACCATGCTAGAAACAAGATAATAACATTTTTGTCATGTTAACAATATGCTAGAACAATAGTAAACATGAAATCTAAAAGGATAAGCATGCTAGCTGCTAACAATATAATAATCATGCTAGAAACATGCTAGTAACAATATCCACCATGACAGAAACAATTGTAACATGCAAATTATGGAAATGACTAATGATAATACAATGCTAATCATGATATCAATGTCCAGTTGACATGATAACCATGTTAGAAACATGATAGTACCATGGCAACAAAAAGAGTGTAAAATGTTAATAATGCAAGCAATGTGATACTGACATGCTAATCATATTAATGACATGCAAATCATGTTAATGGAACACTAATCATACTGGAAACATAGCTACCATTAAAATGTTAATCGTACTAGAAATGTGCAACCAACATGTTAGTTATGCTAGCAACATGCTAACCATGCTAGAAATATGATAGTAACTTTCAAGTCATGTTAAAACACAATATTAACATGCTAATCCTAGTAGAAATTTGCTAATGGCATGCTAATCAAGCTAACAATGTGCTAGAAAAGAATTTAATTATGCTATTAACAGCTACTAACATGCTATTCATGCTAACAGCATACACAGCATGGTACTGACATGCTAATGATGTTAGCAACTTTCTGGTAAAATTTAATTTAAGCTAAAATTATGCTGTTAACATATTATGCTAACCATGCTAGCAATTGCGACCACCCAGCTTATCCTAGCAACTACTTGGATTACAATCTTTTTTAAAAATATACAAACTGCCTCAAACCTAAAGCTTTTGAAAAAAAAAACAGACTTACAGGCTAGGCTTTCTCAAGCTATCATCAAAGTTTGTCTTCAAACATTATTATCTAGTAAAAGCTGAAATGTCTCAGTAAAATACACATTTTTTTATAGGCTACAATTTTTCATCTCTCTTTATTGAGTAAATATTTACAGCAGTGTGTGTTGTGTTAATGCAAATCGGTAATGCAGGCATATACTTTCATTGTACATTAAATGCACGATAAAGAGGCAGGCATTCAGCTTTATAGAAGTCCCCAAATCCCTTTTGGGCAGTTTAGAAAACACTGCCTGCTGGCAGATGCTTAGGAGGGATCCAGGAGCCCTGAAGGAAAAAGTCCAAAAATGATGCTAAAACTCAGCAGACAACCCCTCAATCCCAGCTGAACATCTCAACGAGAGCTGCTTAACTGCATCTGTAAGCTCCCGAAAGCTTGTCACAATCTAAAGTCTCTCTCTGTTCAGGTTCTAACTGTGGAAGGCAGGTAGGCTTCTAAAACCTGCAGAAAGCCTTTCACGAACATTCACATTAATCTCAAGGGCAGTTGCTTGGCCACCGCATGACCTCCCCAAAGTACAATTTGAAGTCAGCTATGAAAACTTCACAATTATACTTAAAAAAATCTATAAATATAAAATATTCATCACCACTGGTTGTGGTGCAGTGAATCCCCCCTCATAATTGTGAAGTGCTTTTGGTGTGTAGCCATACACAATAAATGCACTATATAAATGCACATTACATTACATTAAATTACATCAGAATTAGCTAAATAACAAACAAACAAACAAACATCTATCGAGAAAAATATGTTTTTTTCAAATATTGCAGTTTTAGCATCAAGTACCATTTTTTCAGCATCAAGTATCATTTTTGACCTCTTGGTGAAAAGTCTTGGACAGACTTACAGCTCTTATGACATACTATAGTCAGTTCAGAATAAAATTTCAGCCTTCTCACTTCTAAATTATCTATGAAAGCTTCATTGGGGTTTTGCAAATGAAATACATTTATGCAGTTTTTTCTCCTTCTATTTAAAGATTATGAGCCTACACTCTTTGTTATATTCAAAGTGGCCATTAACGGAATATACTTAGTCTTAGACTTTATTAATTCATGCATGGACTGGTTTTACTCCAACCTTTTTGTAATGGGTTCAGCATATTTATTTTCTCACTTTGCAACTTCTCAACTGTAGCTTTGACTTCAAGGAATGTAAAAATAAAGGCAGAATTAAAATACGCTACTTTCTAGCATCTTACCATTTTGTGACCTACGTTTTGTAGCATTTATTACTTCAGTTGAGCAAGTGAAAGTAGGTAGTCCTGGTAGCTGATGTGACTGAATGAAGACACAACTAACTTGCATATTCAATAAAAGAAGGATGTTGATTTTTTGGCCGCATGATGGCTAAGTGCTTAGGACGGTCCACTCACAGCAAGAAAGTTGTTGGTTTCATTCTCAGCTGGGTCAGTTAGCATTTATGTGTGGAGTTTGCATGATCTCCCTGTGTTCTCGTGGGTTACCTCCGGGTGCTCCAGTTTCCCACAAAGTCCAAGACTTTCAGGTATAGGTGAATTAAATAAACTAAATTAGTAGTAGGGTATTTGACAGTGTATGGGTATTTCCAGCCTGATCTCACGAGAAAACGTAAGTATTTTACGTTTTGCCAGTTTAGTGGCTAATTCATACAAATTCGTACGAGTTCAGTCGTACGAAAAGGTACGATTTTAAAAAGGCGGCGTGGCACCTAACCCCACCCCTAGCCCCAACCGTCATTGGGGAATGAGCAAATCGTACTAAATTGTACGAATTAGATCGTACGAATTCATACGAATTAGCCACTAAATGAAAAAGTTACGAATTGCCGTGAGATTGTGTTGGTATTTCCCAGTACTGGGTTGCAGCTAGAAGGGCATCCGCTGTTTAAAACATATCCAGCTCATTTCGCTGTGGCGAGCCCTGATGAATAAAGGAACTATGTTGAAGGAAAATTAATGAATTAATGAATAAATGGCTGATGTTGATTCATATGTATTTATGGATTTAAAGAAAGCTTTTGTAGAATATCTGTCAATCACTTCATGACTGTGAACAGCCAGACATATCTAAATAAATGGTTTTCATCTTAGTGAGGACTGACCTCTTGAAAGGAATAAGATTTCTTTCCAAATACCCCTGACACGTGAGATGTCAGATGTGAGTGTGTTACTATCAGCTCAATAAACACAAATTATCTGCCATATTTTCCAGCCTTTTCTTCATCTCTACTCTCATCCACTTGCACAGCCTAACACTCTTTTCAGTTCTTTCAGTTTGCTGAAATCTGGTTTCTGGTTGCTTGCCTTCATCTCTAAGTTAACTAAACACATTAGATACCCTGCTGGTGCTCTCCTTATGTGGACAAATATGAGTCATTCTCAAAGCACTTCATACTCTCCCCAGAGTAGCAGTAACCATGAAAGACTTTCATCCCAGACATGAAATGAAATATCCAGTGTGGGTACCTTCAGAACATGAAAACCTTTCTCCTAAAAGATCTTTCAGAGCCAGGCTCTTTCAATCCAGTCATATGGCCTTCGTAGGACAGCCTTGATTCTTGCAGGCCAGTTATCACAAGTCATTAGGGATAAAAGGTTATAAATTATTGTAGGTGTTGGAGTTGTGTTATAGGTTACTGTAACTACTGTTCTTTCGAACGCTACTACTGCAGTATGGTGTAGCCACTTTCGGTTCTTAAACATTTGTTTGACAATCGTTAATTGCTAATCTGACAAACGGCTAAAAGTGTTGTTTGAAGACAGTTCAAACAGATACTTTCAAACACATCTTTCTGTTGGCCAACATGGGAAATCCAATGCAAAGTAAGCATAAATATGTTAAGATTTACATTTTTGTAAGCGTATACCATTTTGTTTATAATAAATGGCAAAAATATAAATACAACACAGGTTTTTTCATCCACTACGCCTAGCCTGTCACGAAATACAGGGAGACCCAATTGCAAGTAAAATAATTATTTATTGACTCAGACAGAATGACAGAAGGAAGAACGCAGGAAGATGATGAGTGAGTCAAGCGAGCAGCAGGAAATGTAAATCGAACAGGGAGCACTGAAGAACAAGATCAGAGAGCCGCCAACAGAAAGGTACAAGAGTCCAAACACAGAGCTCTCCCCGCGACACACGACCAGAACTCAGCGACCGGAACCTGACAGGACACAGACAAACAGACGTGAAGAAAACGAACTGACACTGTGAGACAGAAACGCTGAACATATATAGGCGCGGTAATGCGCTGCACCTGTGGTCCACTGATTACAGCTGAGCGGTGCTGCGCACGGCAAGGCTGGTGACAGCGTACACGTGACCACCCAGCTGATAAGGTAAACACAACTGACAGCAACGCGACTCTAACACAGACACAGAGACACCCAACACACACACTCATACACGCATATACGTAAAACGCATAACGCACCACACCGTACACACACACACATACACACACGCAGACACATCATAGAAGAACAGACAGATCCACAATCGTGACAATACCCTCTCTCCTAGGAACGCCTCCTGGCGTTCCCAGACGAGCATACCTGGCGATTGTAATTATCGATAAGAGAGTGATCCAGTATGTCCCCGGCCGGAACCCAACTTCTGTGCTCAGGACCGTAACCCTCCCAGTCCACCAAGTAGTGGAATCCTCGTCCCCTCCGTCTAGAGTCCAGAATGCGCTTAACCGAATAAGCAGTCTCCCCATCTACGAGACGCGGCGGGGGGGGGAACTGGTGTGTGCGGATTAATTGCCGTATGAAAAACGGGCTTTACTTTAGATACATGGAACACGGGATGAATTCTCCTGTACGCTGGAGGTAATTTGAGGCGGATTGCCACAGGACTAATGATTTTAGTGACAATAAATGGGCCAATAAATTTAGGAGCTAGCTTATTACAAACGGTGCGGAGCGGAATATTCTTAGTTGAAAGCCACACTTTTTGACCGACAACGTAAACGGGAGGCTTAGACCGGTGGCGATCGGCTTTAGCCTTGGTGCGCACACCCACTTGGAGGAGGGTCTGTCTGGCCCTGCTCCAAGTGCGGCGGCACCTCTGGACAAAGGCGTGAACGGAGGGGACCGCGACTTCAGATTCCAGACTGGGAAAAACTGGTGGCTGGTAACCTAGACTACACTGAAACGGAGAAAGGCCCGTGGCCGACACTGGTAACGAATTATGTGCGTACTCCACCCACGAAAGCTGCTGACTCCAGGAGGAGGGATTCTGTGAGACCAAACATCGCAATGTGCGCTCAAGATCCTGATTGGCTCTCTCGGTCTGACCGTTACTCTGGGGATGAAAGCCAGACGAAAGACTCACAGTAGCCCCCAATAAACGACAGAATTCCCTCCAAAATTTAGAGATAAACTGAGGCCCCCTGTCAGAAACCACGTCCGTCGGGAGGCCATGAATGCGAAAGACGTGATTAATGACAGCAACCGCTGTCTCTCTGGCTGACGGTAATTTGGGCAGAGGGACGAAATGAGCAGCCTTCGAGAACCGGTCCACTACAGTTAAAATCACCGTGTTGCCGTTGGAGGGAGGCAGCCCCGTAACGAAATCTTGCGAGATGTGGGACCAGGGTCTCGAAGGTACTGACAGCGGCTGAAGGAGTCCCGCGGGTGGCCGATTGGAAGTCTTGGAAACAGCACACACAGAGCAAGCCAATACAAAATCACACACATCACGAGCCAATGCTGGCCACCAGAATCGTTGTTTAATAACAAATGATGTGCGACTCACCCCAGGATGACAGGCTACTTTGGAGGAATGTCCCCATCGAATAACATCTGACCGAAGTTTCTCTGGCACGAATAACCGACTCGGTGGGCATCCAATCGGGGGCGTTACCCCATCTAAGGCTGCGCGAACCTTCGACTCTATCTCCCATGTGATGTTAGAAATAACAATCCGCTTAGGCACTACGGGTTCGAGTGACGATGTACGCTCCGAAGAATCAAAAAGACGGGATAACGCGTCGGGCTTAATGTTCTTAGATCCCGGTCTATATGAGATGGTGAAATTGAACCGTCCGAAAAATAACGCCCACCGAGCCTGCCTAGAGTTTAATCTTTTGGCGGATTTGATGTACTCAAGATTCTTATGATCGGTCCAGACGATAAAAGGGACCCCCGACCCCTCTAACCAATGACGCCACTCCTCCAAAGCAAGCTTGACGGCCAACAGCTCTCGATTACCAATGTCGTAATTACTTTCTGCGGCTGATAACCGATGAGAATAATACGCGCACGGGTGGATCTTGCCATCCGAGGAGGAGCGCTGGGACAGGATAGCTCCGACCCCAACCTCTGACGCGTCGACCTCCACCACAAACTGGCAGGAGGGATCAGGGGTTATCAGGATTGGAGCTGAAACAAAGCAGCCTTTCAGTTTTGAGAACGCAGCTTCGGCTGCGCTGGACCACCTGAACGGCGTTTTGGAGGAGGTCAAGGCGGTCAGAGGTGCGGCGAGCTGGCTGAAATTACGAATAAATCGCCGGTAGAAATTGGCAAAGCCCAGAAACCTCTGCAGGGCCTTACGGGAATCAGGAGTTGGCCAATTTACCACAGCCTTAATCTTCTCTGGATCCATGCGCAACCCCTCGACTGACACGATATGCCCTAGAAAGGGAACAGACTGTGCATGAAAAACGCATTTCTCCGCCTTGACATAAAGACCATTCTCTAAAAGCCTCTAAAGCACTCGCCTGACGTGCTGAACATGTTCCTGGAGAGAATGGGAAAATATCAGTATGTCATCCAGGTAAACATAAATGAACTGATCTATCATATCTCTCAGCACGTCATTGACGAATGCTTGGAAAACAGCCGGAGCGTTGGAAAGGCCGAAGGGCAGAACGCAGTACTCAAAATGCCCTCTGGGGGTGTTAAACGCTGATTTCCACTCATCCCCCGCTCTTATGCGAACCAAATGATAAGCATTGCGGAGATCTAATTTTGTAAAAAAGTTCGCCCCCTGCAGACGTTCAAAGGCTGAAGACATCAACGGCAAAGGGTATGTATTCTGGACCGTTATGTTGTTCAGCCCTCGATAATCAATGCACGGGCGAAGGGAACCATCCTTCTTTTTTACAAAAAAAAATCCCGCCCCCGCCGGTGAAGAAGAGGGGCGAATGATCTTGGCTGCTAGAGAATCAGAAATATATTTCTCCATGGCCTCCCTCTCTGGAGCAGAAAGCGAGTATAATTTGCCTTTAGGCGGAGACGTACCTGGCAATAAGTCTATTGCACAGTCATAGGGATGATGAGGAGGCAAAGAAGCAGCCCGGGACTTACTGAACACTCTCTTCAGGTCATGGTACTCACGGGGCACGTTTGACAGATCCATCTGCTTCTCCTGAAACACAGAACGAGAAACAGCAGAACAAGCAGACACTAGACAAGATTTATGACAGCTCTCACTCCAAGAAAGCACAGTATTATGTCCCCAATTAATGTGAGGTTTGTGCAAAACCAACCAGGGATGTCCCAAGATCACAGGAGTGGCAATAGTCTCTGTTAAAAAAAACTCAATAGTTTCGGAATGGTTACCAGAAGTAATGAGTCTTATAGGAGCAGTGGAGTGTGTGATGGTGGGGAGAGAAAGACCGCTAAGAGCGTGCACTGCGATAGGAAGAGAAAGGGGAACAACAGGGATTTTCAAACTGTACGGCAGCTTAGAGTCAATAAAATTCCCCTCGGCTCCGGAGTCGATGAGCGCATGACAGTGGTGCATGATAGAGTTAAAAGATAGATTGACTGGCAGCATGGTTGTGTTAGGGGACTTGTCAAGGGTGATTTCACCAGCCAAACTCTTACCCGGCGACGAATTCTTATTCTTGGCTAGACACGAAGCCACAAAATGTCCAGCGACTCCACAGTACATGCATAGTCCTTCCATGCGGCGACGACGCCTCTCCTCCGTGGAAAGCCGAAATCTGCCCATCTGCATGGGTTCCGGCTCGAGATCAGATGAGGGGGGTTCAGAAGATGCAGCGAAACGAGATTGCGTGGGAAGAAGTGGAGTGTGCAGTTTCTTGTGGGAACCTCTCTGTTGTAACCGAGTGTCCACTCTGATGGCTAAATCAATAAGCCCATCCAGTGTCTTAGGCAGATCCATGACGTAGATTTCATCTTTAATATAATCTGCTAGTCCGTGCAAAAACATGTCCCACTGAGCTTCGGCATTCCATTTACATTTGGCCGCCAGAGTACGAAAGTCAATGGAATATTCAGCAACACTCAACTTATTCTGTCTGAGTTCAGCGAGCTTACGAGCCGCCTCTCTGCCAGAGACCGCTCGGTCAAACACAGTTTTTAACTCCTCTGAGAAAGCTTTAAAGGAGTTACAGCAGGGGAGTTTACGCTCCCAAACAGTGGTACCCCAAAGTGCCGCTTTACCTGTCAGCAAATTGATCGTAAACGCCACCTTACTCTCTTCGTTAGGGAAAGACGAAGGCTGTAGCGTGATGTAAAGTGAACATTTTGCTATAAATGACCGGCACAATTCTGGTTCGCCGGCGTAACATGCTGGTGGTGGAAGTCGCGGTTCAGTGGATCTGGGGGTCTCTTCTAGCGCATGAGCTGCTGGTGGAATGGTGGGAGGAGCTTGCTGGACAGCTTCAGTACGAAGCTCAGAACCCAGTCTCTGAACCTGAGTCGTGAGCTCAGAAACTTGAGTGACCAGCGCCTCAATGGCCTGGCCGGTCACTGCCATTTGTTTGTCCTGATGATCCAGTCGGGCTGAATTGTGGGTGAGGAAATCCTGGATTTTGGTAACACTTGCTGGGTCCATCTCAGTGGTCAGTTCGTTCTGTCACGAAATACAGGGAGACCCAATTGCAAGTAAAATAATTATTTATTGACTCAGACAGAATGACAGAAGGAAGAACGCAGGAAGATGATGAGTGAGTCAAGCGAGCAGCAGGAAATGTAAATCGAACAGGGAGCACTGAAGAACAAGATCAGAGAGCCGCCAACAGAAAGGTACAAGAGTCCAAACACAGAGCTCTCCCCGCGACACACGACCAGAACTCAGCGACCGGAACCTGACAGGACACAGACAAACAGACGTGAAGAAAACGAACTGACACTGTGAGACAGAAACGCTGATCATATATAGGCGCGGTAATGCGCTGCACCTGTGGTCCACTGATTACAGCTGAGCGGTGCTGCGCACGGCAAGGCTGGTGACAGCGTACACGTGACCACCCAGCTGATAAGGTAAACACAACTGACAGCAACGCGACTCTAACACAGACACAGAGACACCCAACACACACACTCATACACGCATATACGTAAAACGCATAACGCACCACACCGTACACACACACACATACACACACGCAGACACATCATAGAAGAACAGACAGATCCACAATCGTGACATAGCCTGGGATACTTTTTTCATGTTTCTATGATTTAGTCACCTTAAAATTCAGAGTCATTCAGTTGTCAGCCATGTACAAATCTGCAATTCTGTAAGCTTACGGATTTTCTAAGAGCAGCAACTGAGGTATGATATTTCAGATTATTTCATATAAGCATACTCTATTTTTTGTCAAAGGATCTCCATCCCAGTCAAACTACTAAATAAAGTTGTTGTAATAACACAATCATATAAAAGTATGTTAATTGTTACTGACCAAATGTTTACTTTATATTTATATATGCAATATAATTAATTTATACTTAAAAAAATGTCCTGCTGTAGTTATTAATTATACACTTCAGAATCGTTTAAAATCAGTTTAATTTATTTACATTCCAATTACATATTTCACATTATGTTTATTCCAGGATAATCTGAGCACCATTAGAAAAAAAAAAAATAAAAATAACAAGAAGCAATAATGGTTGTTTTTCTTAATCCATTGCACGTACATGTACAGACTACACAGTGTGATCGTCTGAGACAAAATATTCCTGTAATCCTTGGCTAAAATCTGGGATACATGTTTGTGCAGTCTGACATGCTATACTTATTTAGGATAATAAAAACATTCTACAGTGTGAGCTGGGCTTTACTAATTTTACATTGTGATGAAGTCTGTTTTGCTAGTCAGCTGTGTCAGATTGCCTTCTCACCTCACCAGTATTCAGTACAGCTATACCATAAGTGTTGTAAAATATAGTCATACACAATAAGTACTGTACATTAATTTATTTTATTTCATTTACATTTTGTTTATGTAAGCACCCAGTTAAGGCCACGTAATATAAAGTGGGACCAGGGCATTTATTAAATCATTGACAAATCAGTGGAGATAAAGTTATAAAAAACCTTGATATGCAACTTAATGAAAATGGTTATACAGATTTAGCGATGTGCATAATTTGGCAGAAATTGATCATTTATAAAATTGGACTGCCCGCATACATACAGGCTGAAGAATATAAATCTTTATATGATTTGTTTTTTGAATAAAAAATAAAAAATACATTGAACTATACTTATTTTATTTTAAACCTCAACTCCCAAAAGCATGACAAGTGAAAGGATCTTTCTTTTCACAAAATCATTTCGGCTACACTTCACAGTTCTGATGTCTTTTTTCCCATAGTAAAAAAAAAAAACCTTCTACGTTACTGAAATCGGTTCTAAAGAAAGTGCCTACTATGTGCATCACAACTCACATACCACATGCCCAGCAACAAATATCTGAACTGGATCAACCCGCAGAAGCTACCCCCAATTTATCACCCAATAATGTATTTTCTTATTGAGCTAATAACAATGACAATACAAACAAGCAACTATTGATGGAACAGTATGGTCACATGATCCATCACTTATTGTTAAAATCTTTGTTATGTTTTGGATTGTTTGATGCAGTCTGTAGTGCACTGCATTTTTAAAGGTGCCCTTTAATTATTCCAAGATACAGAATAATATTAAAGATTAGTATATAGAAATAGCATATTGTGAGCCTCAGACACCACAGTTTCCTCATTTTCATGTAAATTCCACGAGTTTAAAACTCCAGTGAATAGTGGGCCAATCACAAGACAAAGCAAACTTTGGCGAGACACAGAGGCCATGGCCTCCTTATTTGCATGTATGCCTACTTTAGGTTATTCATCCGGACCTGACAAGCAGCCACGCCATCAAGACCACACAGACTCATATGCAGCTGTGAGATCATAAAAAAGCTCTGAAATCATTAATATTCACACCTCAGTCTGCATTTGATAAGCCAAATGATTTTTTAGTGATACAATGGTGATAATTTTACTCCCTTAGATATTTTAAGCATATATATGTATTCACCTACATTGTATGTGGGACTTTTATTTCTAAAACGCGAGTCCCAAATTGTTTACTGTGCATTAATGACAGCACGAGGTATGTTCAGACTCACCTCAGGATGCAAAATGCAAAGTTTAAAGATTGCACTTACATATTTACCTCCACATCGAAGAGGCATAAGGTATGTTTAGTTATATCTTTTGATATTGATGCACTTGTTGATGAATTTGATGCATATGTTTTAACCAAAACAGGTAGACTGAATAGTGTGAAATCACTCAGCTCAACAGTCACATGTTCATGCAGAGGCTGATATTAATTCCACATTAATATAATGTGATACATCTTTATCATTTTTTTTTTGTCAAGTTAAATTATAATTGAGTCTTTATCAATGAAAGAACTAGTGGGCAAAACATGTTAACATTACTCTGGTTGGGTTTATATTTGTCCAAGTTCAGCATATATCATGATGTGTGTGCATGCGTGTGTGTGTGTGTGTGTGTATGTCTGTAAGAGCTGCACATCAGAGTGGAGCTCATTATTATTCATGACATAATTCATATATGGTCAATCATGGACCTTGCGATTCTATGGGTAATTTATTGAGCAATAAATGAGCTTATAAAATCGTTTGTGGAGATTTTTTGAACTTACTAAAGCCATAAACCTACTATGTAAATATCAGAGAACTATTTAACTTATTAAACCAATGCAGTTTATAGCACATTTAAGAAGAAAATGTTCAGCAATGGTGTTGAGTTTGTTTTTCAGACAAACCATATGCAATGTTAATGTTTGATTTGCGCCACGGGGTCTTTAATAATAAAGTTAAGTCAAGCAGAACCTTATGGCATCTGGCTGATCATACTGAACTCCCAAAAGACTGAAATCCTCTTAAGGCTGTATTTTCACAGCCATTCTTTTCAACAACTACCAACAACACATCATGGTAACCCCACAACAGCTCACCTGGACTGACCGCTTTCTCACACCTGACCGTGAGAAGACCTCAAATAAATTATTGCTCTTCTACAAGCAATATTCCAGAATTTTAGGAGTCGGGGAAAAACTGAAATAAATTAATAGGTAGAGCCAAAGAGTATAAACAAACTTTTATACCTCAAACTCCTCCAGAGTGAGAGAAAGTGGAAAGTGTGTGTGCGATATAGACAAAGCGCTATGCTTATCACCACCAACAGCCTCTCTCGCTATGTGCAATGCCATTAAAGTGTGTTTGCAATAGCGATTTGCTGAAAGCCTCTGTATACGCGTGCAAATACAGTCCCTAGCATTGAAGTCCTGCTCTTACAACTTTTTTTTTTTTTTTTTTTTTCCAGAGTCTGTGGTAGTGAAAGAGAGAAAGAGAGCAAACGTGTGACCTTGCATACCAATCAAAGCCGTTTGAATTCATACATTACATACTTTTTCAAATTGCTCTTGTATTGAGTATGTCTGAATTTGTCTGTCTGGGAGCATTACAGTCCATTCAATGGAACCAGCAGTTTAAAAACAACTGGGTAATAGAGCATGTACGATTTCGAAGTGTTCAAATCATGTTGCTCTTGTCCTTTCTGGATCGTGGGAGTTTGTTTAGGTCTGAAAGGGATCATTTGAACCTGAAACAACTTTTCCAGCAGACTCTTCACTTTAATTTGGCATTTCAGATAGAGTTTGTGGTTGATTTCACCACAAAATGAAAGCACATGAGATGAAAATGTGATGGGGTTAGAAGTACAAACTATATAACTGGCATGGACTGCAAGTCATAATTTGGAAAAACTGAATGTTTATGCCACAAATGAATGAATAAATGCATGAATGAATGAATGAATGAATGAATGAATGAATGAATGATGTGAGTGAATCATTGAGTAAATCAATAAATCAATAAATGAAATAACAATCAATCAATCAATCAATCAATCAATCAATCAATCAGATTAAGACATCTGGCATTTTGTCTTTTTAATGAATATTTCATCAGGGTCTTGTGTTTCAGTGACCTATACTTTTAGTTTAATGGAATGGAAATAAGGCATTTTTATAACTAACTAATACATATTTTTGACATTAAAGTAAAATTACACATCTCCATAAAGGAGCTGAAAGAAAAAGAAAAGTCTGACAGATTTCAAGGATTTTGTCAAAATGATTTCTGAGGTTAATGCAAAATATGATATATACACAAATACAGACATTATTTCAAATTATAGCAAGTGAGTTAATGCTATTACAAACATTTCATTAAATGCTCCTTTGAACCTACTTTTTATGCTGAAGTCCTTACATTTCACTTGAGTACATTTTACTAAATACTAATGGCTGATGATAATTTCAGCTTTGCAATTGCGGTCCAATTTAAAATACATTTAATAGAAAGCAGTGGTTTTAAATTGCAGCAAAAAGTTTTAAGCATAAGAGAGCATAAGAGCCCCATTTTTTGGAATGACAGAGTATAGTTGAAGTCACAATTATTAACCTCTCTGTATATTTGTTTTTTTTCTGAATGCTGCCTTACTGAACAAGTAGCTAATAATCATTTAGAGGTGGCAACCAGCGCACATGCTACAACTTTAATCGTAAGGTAAAAACAAAACAAAAGTTTCAATCTGCTACCCAGCCGACCAGTCACAGAGCTTGCGATACACATCGTTGCGATTTGTAGTTACATTTTTTTGAGAGGTGCCTGTCAGTACAGAAGTATAAATCAGCATTTAAGGTAATTAGGCAAATCATTGATTGATCATCAATCAATCAATTAATCAATCAATCAATCAATCAATAAATAACATGAATCTAATTGGTTGATTACTCCGCCGACATACAAGAACAAACAGAGGACACTTCAGGTTGACAAGTATTGCTGCTGTTGGACAACATAATGTACTTTTGAGGTTTTTTTAGTCGAGAATTTAGTTGTTTAGATCACAACTATGCAGTTTATTTATAAGCATAGTGCCTATTTAAAAATATTTATAATTCCTTAGAGACAGCGTATCGGTGGCCATTAGCTTGTCAATGAGCAGACCAAAGACAGTTGCCACAAGATGGCAACAGAGACCACATAATAAGCCCTTAGAGGAGGAAAAACCCAGCTTAATTTTAATCTACAGCTTATCAAATCATTTTAAAACTGGTAAGTTACTTTCTAAGTCAATCACTCTCTTTTTTATGCAATATTGCTGTATTTATATCATATTAATTGAAGTTTGTTGAGTGTGAGATGAGACTCGCATATTAGGAACGTTCGTATTTTGTGTTGACCACTCTTTGTATAACCAGAGTTACTTTTTGATTGGTCATCTGTTTCTAATGAGTCTCCTGTTTTCGTTATGCTTATTTTATGCTCTTCTCACAGACCAATACACTTTACAAAGGAAAAAAACAAACACAAGCTTGTGTAAGGGTTTGGCTTTTGTACAGACCATAATCCCTAAGGATGACCTTGTTTAGAAATTCCCCTTCAGAGATTTGTAAGATGCTGCAACTTTGAAGAGGTTTACCACAGACGGTGGCAGTGGGGAGCTGAAGGCACTGATTGCAGAAGGAGAGAAAGAGGAGAGAGGGCATTTAATTTAGACCCTAACCGGCCCCTCCATCTTTCCACCACACAGGGAGTTAATCAGCGCTTAAGCAACAAATCTGGTGACAAGCAGAGAAAAAAAGGAAGGAGGGTGAGCTATGGTACACTGAAGAGCAAGTGAAAATCTGCGAGTGGTGGATTGGAGTGATGGAAGCAGAGAGATGTGAATAGCTAAATATAATAATAGACAAGATGACGGACACATAGATTAGCTTTCAAATTACAGCAGTCACAGGGGGTTCTTGCATTGCACTATTACTCTGTGTTGTTCGAGTTTTCCTACAAGCTGCTTTTCCTCCCTCTTCAATCTTCCTCCATTTCCCCTGCACACTTCCCCTACACTGGTCCTTCATCCACTCTTTTATCCACTGGGCATAGAGTGAACTGTGTGGGGTACTCAGAGTGCCAGCGTGTGTCTCCAGAGTAGGAGATGAATAGAGGGAGAGGGTTTGGTTTAATGGCTGGTTTGAGCTAACAGACCACAGGAGAGCTGCTCTCACTACCAGGGAGGAATGGTTTGTAAAGCCTTGACAATTATATAGTCCTGTAATAATCTGACCAAGTTTCAAGTTCAATTTTGTGCTTACTTTAAATTGTGTACTTATTTAAAGGTTACCTCTGCAGAGTAAATATGCAGAGTATATTATAGGTACACCCTATAAAATGTGTATCAAAATACATTAGAGAGCTTTAAATCAGATATATTATGCCTCTTTTTACAAGATGCAATATATGTCAAAGGTTTCTTGAACAAGTTTGATTTTGAGCCTAAAACATGATTATATTGTGGAGAGTTTGTGTGTGTGTCTTTAAAGGTGCTGTATGTAAGCTTTTGACTCTTCTAAAACATAAAGATATCATAATATGTTTACAGTTATTTAAGAAACATAAGTGAACATTCTTGTTTATCTGAAAAGCAATGTTAAAATCAGATATCCTGCTTTGAAAACCAGCGTTACATGCCGGAACGTCTTTTTTTTTGGTTCCCTTTAACCTGCCTAATGCCAGTTTAGACAATTATTATAACAGCATATTTTCATTCTGTCAGTCAGGAAGGCTGTAAAAGTATGCATCCATGACCAAAATGCCTCTGGTGGACAGTAGCAGCCTCTGAAATGAGATGCAGATTCAGAGTTCCACATGAGATGGCTATTTAGCAAATCATATAAATGATATGAACGTAATCATTAGGTGAGCACATTATACTGTAACACTGTGGCCTAATAACACGCTATGTAATGAGATTTGCAGTGATAAGAAATTTGGCTAATTACACCAGATGAAACAAGACATAAATTTAAATAAAGCCATTCAGAAGCACAACATAGGGCACTTACTGCACTCCAACAAAATGGTGAGGTTTATAATCTAATTAATACATATTAAACCTCTATGATATTATAATATGTTCATGCTAAATCACTGATATGTGTTGGCTTGCGCTGAGTCACATTTCTGAAGTTTAATTTTAAAAGGCTTATTTTATTTTCAAGATCTGCTGCTGCTTTCAGTAGCATGACAATAAATGTCATGTTAAATGGCATTCAAACTTACATTATTAGCATTTAACACTGAATAAAGCACATGAGGTGAACCTGAAGTGATCACTGTTAGTTTATTTGGTTGTTCAGCTCCAAGAAATAGAAGAAGTTTCTAAAATATATATTTCAGGTGCCCGTTAGAATAAAAATTCCTTTCAATATGGAAAGTATTCTTTCCATTGCATGCCTTAGCTTTCATTCAGAACACAGTTTGTTCAGCCTTTAGGCTCAACAGTTAGGCTCAGTTTAGGCTCAACAATCAGGCTTAGTTTAGGCTAAACCAGGGATGGGCAAACTTGATCCTCGAGGCCCGGTGTCCCTGCAGAGTTTTGTTCCAACATTAGTCAAACACACCTGAACATGCTAATCAGTGTCTTTAAGATCACAAGAAATCTATAAGCAGGTGTGTTTGATTAGGGTTGGAGCTAAACTGTGCAGGGCACCGGCCCTCCCGGACGGAGTTTTCCCACCCCTGGGCTAAATACTGCTGTTGGTGTTGTCAATCTGGCAACCTGCACTTGTAAGGCCTATTATACTTTCCACACAAAAAAAAAAAAAATAAAATATTATAAAAAAAAAAAAAAAAAAAAAAATATATATATATATATATATATATATATATATATATATAGCTTCTACCAACACAATCCAAAATCAACTATATATATATAAAAACTTTAAGAAACTAAGAAAACATACATATTAAATGGGATTTCATGGGGAAAACAAACAAAAACACACTTATTTTAAATCGTAAAAACAACACATGCAAGTTCACAGAGTGACACCCTGAATTGCTTAATAAAATTATAGCTGTGGTGTAATACATGAATCAGTATAAATGGCCAGCTCCAAATCATAAAACTCTCATCACAATGCATCAAGATTAAGAGGAAGTGTTGTTGTAACACAGTGCTTAGCTTTTGCCAAATATAACTATTCACGTTCATGCACAAAAATTCAAATCCCATCTGTGCTCAGTACATTCTTTGAAAAAAACTTTGCCAAACACTGTCAATGTATTTATGTTGCTGTTTTTTTTTTTTTTTTTTGCTATTTATTCATTCCTTTAATATTTTTATTTTAAGACAGAAGCATTTTTAAAGATCAGAGTGTTTGAAGGGATGCCTGAAGATGCTGTGGATTTTTAAGACCTAGCTGAATAAACAGCTCTTAGAAGGTTAATCATGGTTAGCGGTTAGAATAACAAGGTTTTAAATGTCTTTCATTTGTACACTAACAGAAATAAAAGGCTAAAAGCATTCAGTAGTTTTTGTTTTCAACCTTTTCAGTGCTTTTTCTATGGCATGATCAGCTTCACATCACAATTCTATTGGATAGCTTGGAGATCGCAACAGATTCTTACAGTTAAATGGAATGGTTCTTAAATTCATATATAAATATACTCCTAGTTATTACAACTACAAAAAATAAAATAAATAAATAAATAAAAATACAGATTAGGAAAAACATGGAGAAATAAAAAACTGATCTAGATTGCATTGCTTCCTTTCCTCAATGAATTCAAAAACACTAGGCAGTGTATGAGGGATTGAAGCAAGCATATAGCAAAAAGTGGTGTAAAACATTTTAGCCAATATGGTGGACACAGACTAAGGAAATACTGTTGACTGAAAGTAGTTCTGGTTCATTAAAAATGTATTATTAGGCAATGGTTCACCCAATATCCATGTGTACTTTGTTGTCATGTGCTTGAGGGAAAACAGAAAATCGATATTATACTGTGAGATCATCATCAAAGTTGCTACCTATGAAGAACATCTCAAATCAGTAATTTATAAGCTTCAGTTAAAGTTAGGATGCCATGTTTTGAGATTGCAGGCAGTGTAGACAAGGTATTAAAACCGAAGCAGCATCTCTCTAAAAAAGATTCTCAGGTTGACCAGCACTGTATTTGCTGGAAACACAGAAGGACAAAATGTATTGTACATCTGGCATTTATATGTTCACTTTGAGCTACTGGTCAGTTTTTGCATAAGTAATGAGCTCATGTTGACATTAAAGCTCATTAATTACCAACTACACCAAATAAAAGTGTTAGTTCAGATAAAAATTAATATGTTTTTACTTAATCTTAATATTTTAGGTGAAATCTAATAGCTCCCTCATTCTCCATAAGGTTGTGATCACCAGTGATCTAGCATTTGCAGATCATTGGAGAACTACACATCTACAACTTTGCTGAACTACAATTCACATTATGCACCTCATTCACACACCAGTCCCAGTTCACTCCCTGAGTGTTCACTCAGCTGAAGCTCTTAAGGACTGATGACATGGACTATATACAGAGCACATACCCACATCTTAGCTGAGTCTTGTTTCCCTGTGAGCATTACCAAGCATTTTATGTCTTGCCTTACTGTGTTTTGATCCCTGTTTTGTTTATTGTTCTTGTTGTTTTTGCATCCTGTCCTGACCTCTTGCCTATTATACTTACCAGGGTATCTGGATTTCCTGTAGGCTTCTGTTTGCACCTGTTGTGACCTTTGCCCACCTGATGATTTTCTTAAATAAAACATTTCACATAAACCGCAAGGTCCTAAATGGTACATCCTTAAAACAACCCATATGCCTTTAATGGTTTAATCAAAACATTTACAAGCTATGATACTTATGACTTCATGATGACTTTATTTAACAGTTGCTTCTTAATGTCAGTATAGGGCACTCCAACATGTTGGCATCATACCTGGGAATATTGGGATGTGAAAATTTGGGATCCATATTACAATCAAGGACATAATAAGAAGAACAGAGAATTCACTTTAGATTACAAAGATCCATAATTAAAGCATTTGATTACTTTCATAACTGTTTGTGATCATTTAAGATAAAATGAATTGTGTTTAAAATAAAACATGACACGATGGACATGTTTACATATTATTATCAGTATTTTTCTGTTTAAACATCCACTTGTCCCAAAGTGTCCAATAACTCTTTTTTCTCTGACAGTATCACACTGTAACATTAACTGACTGATTTGAGGGTTGCAATGGTGCCTGGCTTCGGAAAAAAAAGGAGGGAATGCGGCCATTTGTCTATTAATTTTAAAGTGTTTTCAAGCCTAAATAAAATAAAAGCATAATTCTCTTGAACAGTCCTTCAAATTTAAGAGCAAGATGTGCCCACTGGTGGTTTAGCGGTACTACGTGAAGAATCTACTTTTTGATGATGTTTATTGCCACCCTTCATAGAAAGATTAAACATAACGGACAAATATGGCACTTTATTGCTTTAATGGGATGATAGTGAGATAGAATGGTAAAATATGGAAAAAAAAAAACAGGAAAAAATGGGAGGGTTGACAGATATGGTTGACATATGGTCAGTTTTTTTTTTTTTTTTTTTTTCATTTACGACTTCATACGAGTGCTGTATTTGGTAAATGAGAGAGCTCTCAAATTTCACCTAAAATATCTTTATTTGTATTTCAATGATGAACAAAGGTCTTAGGGGTTTAAAATAACATGAGGGTGAGTAATTAATAACACAAATTTTGGGTAAACTAACACTTTGTCAGCTTTTTAATGATGTTTACAATATTAAAGATTAAAAAGATTAAAATATAAGACAAATAGGGTATTTCATTGCTTTAATGGGATGATATTAGGATAGAATGGTAAAATATGGCAAAATCCCAAATGCGCACATTACACCACATAATGTTTTGCAAGTCCATAATAATCAATAAAAAAATAATAATAATAATGTATCAACTGGCACAATATAACTGCACTTTAGATGACTTTGGGTGTTTTTTTTAGAATTTGGATTAGTAAAATATCAAGCTTAAAAAATGTCATGCAAAAAGCTTCAAACCACCCAACATCAGCCAAATACTCTTAGGGACCGTGGCCTTCTGTTTTCAACCTTCCAGTTGTAACAGAGAGGGGGAAATCAGCTATGCCTGCTTTTCAGTCTTGGGAACTAGGGGTGGCATCCTACATCTGATAACACGGCCTTACAGCAAGTTCGCATGGCACATGGCGACCTGCTGAACCATGTTGTAAAATGGAATCCGTGCGCCTGACCGAGCCCCTCAGGCACTCATTCGGACACCTGAGTGCACCAATCGGATGGACCTCTCAGCTTGTGACAAATTGCAGGAGGAAGAGAAACTTACAGGCCCCATTGAACTTTAGTATAGCTTTTATTCCTCTGTCATGTTCCTGCAGAGATGAAATGGGATCCCTTTTTCTCTTTCCGGTCCTCTTTTTTCATTCTCAAAGCTGTCTACACTGCACTGACTGGTGGATAAACGGCCTTGGTTTCGCTCTCTTTTCTAACGTGGCATCAAAGGAAAGGTGATACAATGTGATTTAGTTTTCGAAGGTCACTGCACTGTGCACACTTTTCTGTATGTACCTTATTTTTAGCAGCCATTTTAAATTTGAATGCACGAGGCTTCTGATGTCTGCAAACTCCAGTTATTATTTCCTATAGTTATTATCCTTTTTTTAATGCTGACTGATGATGCAATCAGGCATTTCTAGAAACATATTATAAAGTGACCAACTTTGTTTAATTATTATTATTTTTTATTTCATTCATGTTTGTGGATGTTTAAAAATGTCCATTTGTAAAGATTTTTTTTTTTTTTTAAAAAAACAAATAGTTTGAGACTTTTTGAAAAAAAAAAGATAATTTGAAATTTATATTATAAAATAAAGACCTTTAATTATTAATTCATTCATTTAATTTTTGGCTTGGTCACTTTATTAATCTGAGGTCGCCACATCGGTTTGAACCGCCAACTTATCCAGCACGTTTTTATGTAGCGGATGCCCTTCCAGCCGCAACCCATCCCTGGGAAACATCCACACACACTCATACACTATGGAAAATTTAGTTTTATTGAAGTTTTATTTATGGAGAAAAATAAAAGGCACTGGGTTTTTGTATGAGATGATTACTTTATCGAAATGTTTAATTTCAATTCAAAGTATGAAGCTGATCGTTCAGTTCTTGACATGTGATGTGCAGTGCGTTTACAGCATTTTGAAGATGTTTTCAACTGCGTGAGCCTGGATGGTGCTAGTGCACCAGACTGCTTACGCGTGTCATTTTAAATATACGCGCACAAGCCATGCAACTTGATTGGAAATAACCAACTTGCCTGCGGAAAAGAATGGTCATCATTTACAATCTCCAGCAGTTGATTAGATGAGATAGACATTCTGGATTCACCTGATTTGTTGACAAATGGATTGCGGATGCACTTGGCAGTTTGTGGGTCTGTCAATGAGCCTTTTCCCCTTTGCAAAGAAACTTTCCAAAGATGTCTATTTCTTACTCATTTTGCTAGCTTGTGGGTTAAATATAGGCACTCAAGTCACTGAGATGTAACGAAGAGAGTACGGTCATATTTCAAAATAAAATATATATATATATTTTTTTTTTAATACAAGATTGTTAAGTCTCAAATAATAAATAAAAGAGAAATAATTCATGATTTCTTTTGTGGCTTGGTACCAATTGATCGACAGACCGATAGCAGTCCGCGGCCCGGGGGTTGGGTGTGGACCACAAAAACTTTTTTTTTGTAAAAATAACATAAAGGCTTATATTCATTGTCATGACTATACACACTTGTTTGTAGAGCACACATTATACATCTTGAATATTTTGTAAGAGAGCAATTCCATGCAATTGTCAACCCTGCTATAAATAATAATAATAAAAAAAAAAATAGTGAAAACCCTTTCTAGGTGTTTTGTGTAGGCTTGTATTTTACAGTGCTATAAAAATACTTAACAATGTCTCTGTCTGTGTTTTAAAACAATTACATCTGATTTACTAAAGTCATACAAGTGGCAATTTCACATATGTCACATCCATAACTGAGAGCTGTCATATACATAACAAAGCTTTTTTCTTCATAAATGCAAAAATGTCAAATAAAAATAAAATTAATTATTTTTGTTCTATAGTGAGCCAACTCTTATCCTTTAAATTAATGTCGTTTCTTTTGGATTGTGCAGTTTAATTTACAAAATATCTACAAAGTATTCTGTATACTGCAAACTTGCAAACTGTTTTGGTCACATCCATAACATATATTGTTAACATATACCCCAAAAGTTAAGGTAATGCAAACCATTTGAGGAAACTAATTGCTACAAACCATTTCAATTCAAAAACTAATTCTAATGAGTACTGTGAACTTAATCCATTTGAGTAAATTAAGCAATTTGAGCCTATTAAAACCCAATAAATGAATAGAACAAACCAACTGAGAATTGTAAAACCCAACAAGTTAAGGGAACTCAAACCGTTTGAGGAAATCGATTGAAACAAACCATTTGAGTTAAAAACTAATCTACATGAGTACTGTGAACTTACTCCATTTAAGTTGAAGTAATGAGGTATTTAATTAACTCATTACCTTCAACACAGAGTTTAAAACTCTTTTCAAACGAGTTGAATTAACTTTCAGTCATTTTTAAGTCAACTACACTTATTTCATTTGCTAAAATTGACTGTTGGGTTTTACAGTGTACTCTCTATATGAATTTATGTTTTGAATTTTTACTGCAAATGACACATCCATACCTCTGGAGTTGCTCAAAATATATGAAATGTAGGTCTGATATACATATCTCATTACAACCTAATTTTTTACCGTTAAATCAGAAGTATATGAATGAAAAACAATTGAATGTTAATTATGTCTTTCCCTCATTCTGAATGGTGAAAAGCCCATTCACCATCTAAGAATAATGAGAAATGTAGGTTATGTAGTATGCTGGTCAACTAATGAAGTCATGGCTCAGGGTTAGTATACACATTAGCAAACAATTTTAGGTAGCTTTCTTTTAGTGAGGGAAAGTGAAATGTTCCCGGTGTATGTACTGGAAATAAATGGATTTAATAACACACTGTTTAATGAGAGGAGCGGCACTAAAGGAACCGTGGAAGTTGGCAATAAACCGCAGCTTTGACTCCATAAAAGCAGGCCAAGCAATGAATATGAAATTAGTGCCACTTTTTTCCACCACCTAATCAATATAACTAATGAGATGTCAACATAAACAAACAAATCGGTAAAAGCTGCAATGTAATAAAAGGCTGTGCTTTCGACAGTCACTCTGCTAGGCTTCAATTAACACCGGCTTTTGGCTTTACCCCCTCCCTGCGCCGGGTGAAGCTGTAACGTCCCTACCGAGTGTGCCCCGGCCCCCCGCTGCCTCTGCGTCACTCATGTTGTTGTCCGGTCTGGGCCAACGTTTGTGCCACACTGCCTTCCATTAATGATCAGCAGGGCAGCCACAGCCCAGGACCACGCTGCCCTCGTTAGTGCCCTCATTAACAAGCAGCAGGGCTCCTAATTATATAGCTCAGTAGTTAGTAAATGCCCTCCCTCCATTTCCCCACGAGAAACACCTGAGTGGATTAAACGTATGTTCATTTTATTTAACTAGATTTCCTTGTGCTTTATCTCTGACATATATATTTTTCTGATGCATCTTGTTGCATACTTTTAACCCTCTGGGGTCTGAGGTGATTTTGGGACTCTTAAGATGTTTTGACATGCCCTGAAATTTGTGCTTAATTCAGCTACTTATTACATAGTATTGGCCAACATGTATTCTTTTTTCTTGTATTCAGCACAAATTGTGCTACAATAATATATTGGAAATATTGATGTACAGTCTTGCATTTTTTGGAAAATAAATGTTATGCGTAGTTGATAGATTTTGGAGACAAAAATGTAGCTAAAATAAGGTTAAAAAAAATAAAACACTGAATGAGCCTGAATAAAACATTTGAGTAACAATTCCTGTAGGCAAGAATATTTACTTTACAATTATGTGAAAACGATTATGTTCTCTCATTCAAAGAAACATTACAATGATTTACATTTTGTAAAGTATTTTGGCTGAGCATACTGTATGCATGTTAGTGACAATGTTCATGAATAATTTACATCTGGAGAGACAAAAGACACTCCCCCACTGGCTAATGTTCACCCATGCATTGTAAAGCAATTTCTAGCTGCAAAAACTACCCAAAACTAAATGCTTATTGTGTTGCTTGCTGTATTATGACCATGTAAACACTATGGGTAAGCACAACAAGCTTTAAACGCAAAAATAAATAATATTTTAAACATGAAAAACAGTTTAAATCAAAATAATATTTTTAGACCTTTTATGTATATTTTGCCCAAATATTTGCAACCTTAGTTAACTTTTTCAAAACTTTGACTGGTTCAACTATGGTAAAATAAATAAAACATTAAAGTAAATAACACATATAACGTCCGTCACATTTTGAATAAAGCAGCATCAGATCACGGTAGTCCCGTGAGGTAAAATGAGTCATAATTCCAACTTATAATTGAGAATGAAAATGAAATGGCCTTTACAGTGAGAGCACTGTTTGTTTGTGGGCGTGCATGAGTTCAGGCAGCTATTGTCATCATTTGAGTTAATGGTGGACACAAGAAGAGTCGGCGTTATGCGTGCTCTGCCAGGAGAATTCTATGGATTACCTTGTGAGACATTTGTTTTTGAAATGAATTGGAAAGAGTACCTTCCAAACTTCATGCAGGTTTGTCTCACATGCATATCTCTATTCTCTGTATTCGTGGAGATTTTGCTGTTTTTTTCTGACCACATGTCAAGCGTGTCTCACATAGACGATTGTTATAACAAAGCCTCGTGGAAATTGGTCGCATTAAATGAGCTCAGACTAAGAAACTAGACATAGTGTTGATTTCATACTGATTACTTTACAATATTTGTTTTCAACATGTACTCAGAGCGTTTAAAAGTAGACGCTTCAAGCTTTCTGTAGATATAGGTCTTATTTCTGAGTGTCTTGTTTTTCGATTTGAATGATGTATTGATCTTATCTGTTCAATCAAAATTGAAAGCGTATTTTAAGTTATTTTCAGCATTATCAGGATTAGACAGCTCAAAACGTGTATGCACATTTGCCAACCCCAGAGGGTTAAAGAATAGTATTTTCTTCTTTAAAATATTTTGTGTTAGCATACTCAGTAGTGCACAACTCAAAAAAATTTTAAAAACAAACATAAGGTCACAATGCAACGGAAACAAGCCAAAGCACAGCAGAATCAACTAAAACACAATGGAATCAAGCCCAAACACATCAGAATGAAAATAATAATAATAATACATTCACAACACAATGGAAACAAGCCAAAACACAACAGAATCAACTCATTTCACTTGGCAGGCGTTTTTGGATGCATGCAAGTACAATCCCTGTCTCTTTGAATGGGAAGACATTAAATTCTGCAAAACTGTTTGGCAAGCGTATGATTAAATTTCATATTCTGAAGCACCAGTGAAATTTAACAACAACCGTGTCTAAAATTTAGTTTTAAACGTTAGATTCATTGGTTTTTTTAGGTTGCCCATATTAATAAAAACAATAATGACTGGAGTAATAAATGCATTTCAAAGTACAAACATGGTCACACTTGACAATAAGGTTCATTAGTTAATGTTAATTAATCCATTTACTAACCTAAACAAACAATGCATAATACATTTAGTACTGTATTTGTTCATGTTAGTTAATGTTAGTTAATGAAAATACAGTTGTTCATTGTTATTCATGTTAACTCATGGTGCATTAACTAATAGTAACAAGCATGGACTTGGATGTTAATAATACATTAGTAAATGTTTATTTTTGATTAATAAATGCTGTACATGTGTTGTTCATGATTAGTTCATGTTAGTAAATGCATTAACTAATGATCCTTATTGTAAATGTTACCACAAACATTAAGAAATGAATACATTTAATATTTCACAATTTAACTTTTTTTTTTTTTATATATATTTAATAAAAGCGGCCTTGATGATCAGAATAATTTTCTTAAAAAACAAAACAAAACAAAAAAAAACACCCCAAACTATACATATAGCTCCATTTTTGCATAAGCCAGTGATGCATGCATATCCTGGCAGATCAGCTCTGCCATATAATGCTTGTACTAGCTTAGCTGAATCATGTGTAACAAAGTGGTACCAAATCATTTAATTTGTGTATGCATGGGCTTATTGCAAGTTAAAAATCAGATCAGCTCTGCAATGTAATGCATATACAGTTGAAACCAGAAGTTTACACTCTAAAACAAGGAACACAACCATTAAAAAAAAAAAAAATGTCTGATAGTAAATCACAAGAAACGTTTACTATTTTAGGTCTGATAGAATTTCCTAAATGATTTACATTTGTTAAATGCCAGAATAATGATACATTGTTTATTTTATTTTATTTTTTTGAGAATTTTTTTATTAATTTCTAGATAGTCAAAAGTTTGCATACATACATTTTTTAACTTTGCTTTTAAACTGTATAACTTTGGCCAAATGTTTTGGGTATCCTTCCACAAGCTTGACAAAATAGTTTGAAAGAATTTTGGCCCATTCCCCCTGACAGAATTGGTGTAACTGAGTCAGATTTGTTGACTGTTTTGCTCGCACAAGCTTTTTCAACTCTGCCCACAAATTTTCTATAGGATTGAGTTCAAGGTTTTGTGATGGCCACTCCAAAACATTCACTCTGTTGTCCTTAAAGCACATTTTAACTAATTTGGCAGTATGTTTAGGGTCATGGTCTGTTTGGAAGACCCATTTGTGGCCAAGTTTTAATTTCCTGGCTGATGTCTTGAGATAACAGTCCCTTAACATAATGCTGCTGTCCCTATACTTCACAGTTGACATGGTGTTTTTTAGGTTTGTAAGCTTTTCCCCTTTGTCCTCCAAATGTAGCAGTGGTCATTATGGCCAAACAGTTAAATCGTAGTTCCATCAGATCACAGGATATGTCTCCAAAAATTTGTCTTTTTCCCAGTGTAATTTAGCAAATTGTAATCTGGCTTTTTTTGGTGATTCTGGCTTGTTGATTCCTTAAATACTATTCTACAGTTGTGCCTTCAATTAACTCAAATGTTGTAAATTAGCCAATCAGAAACTTCCTAAACCTTGACACCATCCCCTGAGCTTTTTCAGAGGCATAATAATCTTATTGTCTGTAAACTTGACGTTAAAGAAAAGTTATACGAATTTCTCAAAAAATATCTCTCATTATTCTGCTATTAAGCATTACAGACTTTTTTTAAATAGTTATGTGCCTTTTCATACAGTGTATTTAAACTTCTGTTTTTAACTGTACCTGAAAATTTGACTGTATAACACAGTGGGACCAAATCATTTTATCTGCATATACATGGACTTATTAGAAGTAAAAAGCAAATATAATTTCACAAAAGAGCGGAAACCCACACCACAACATAACCAATCCACAACAAAACAGAAATGCTCCCAAGGGGGGAGTAACGTGCAGAAATAGGCAGCAGCTCACATACATTTGCACTGGAAAATATAATTGTGTTATAAGGTGGTCTACCTAACCACATTAAAGCATATATCTTGATAGTTATTATTTTTACCCATATTCACCTGCATGTGAAACTAATGCAACCAATTACCTGTTTCTGATGACCCATTGCTGTCTAGTGGTCAGGATCATTTTTAGAGTTGTGATGACTCCATGATGTTGTGAAATTATATTTATTAATTTTCTTGTCAGCTTAGTCCCTTTATTAATCCGGGGTCGCCACAGCGGAATGAACCACCAACTTATCCAGCAAGTTTTTACGCAGCAGATGCCCTTCCAGCCACAACCCATCTCTGGGAAACATCCACACACACATTCACACACACACTTATACACTACGGACAATTTAGTCTACCCAATTCACATGTACCGCATGTCTTTGGACTGTGGGGGAAACCGGAGCACCCGGAGGCAACCCACGTGAAGGCAGGGAGAACATGCAAACTCCACACAGAAACGCCAACTGAGCTGAGGCTCGAACCAGCGACCCAGTGACCTTCTTGCTGTGAGGCGACAGCACTACCTACTGCGCCACTGCCTTGCCCTGTGAAATTATATTTGCTTTTTAAATTTCATTATGATTTTTTATTATTGTGTTGAGGCTTTTTTCTATTGTGTTGGAACTATAATCTTGCTGTATAAAATGACCAATCCATTTAAACACTGTAAATAGCAAACAAGCCAACGATCCAAACTGTACATCTACCGGAGAAGAGTGCATTTGTCTTTATGCACTCTTAAAATGCCTATGAATTGTTTTCTTTTCATCCATCATTCAACTTATTGTGTTGGCTTGATTCCAGTTTTGCTTCAATCTACCGATAAAATGTGTTCTATTGTGCATTGCAATGACTGTGATTACTGCTATTATTCACCAACGGCGGCACTTCAGCAACAAATGTTTTAAATGAATGCTCTCATGATCATTATGTAATGCTTCTGGTCTCATTATTTACAAGATAACGGGTTTGAACTATGACAGAGCCATCTCAACAGAAACACATTTTTTAATGATCTTTTGTTTATATATACGATGAAAAGATATTAGTGACATGTTTCACCGGAGGTACTTTTTTGCTTCCAGAGCTTCTTGGAGCAAATTAATGATGATTTACCGGCTGCAAGTTTTTTTTATCTTTAACCTTTTTATGCGCAAGGCTATGAATTATAACAAGTGTATTGTCATTAGTCTTGTCACTCAATGTTAGATCAGATAGAAGTATTACAGGAAGATGATTCATTTACATAGCCATCACATTTCTGAAGACTTTAATAAAGCAAGATGCTTTTAACGATTCTCATTTGTATAAGGCTTTGAGGCTCTCGTCAATTTTGAGATTTCCATCAATCTGCACTTTTAAGCTTTTAAAATGTCAGTCCTTGACTATACTAAAGGAGAAGCACCTGCAAGCAAGCAAACTTCAGTTAGTATAAGTGATAAATCACAAATGTGTTTTAGGAACTTTGAACTGTGTTAAACAGTTCAACAGAAGATAAGAAAATATTTTAAAGAGTTTTTAGGCTTAATCAATAAACATTTTATATACTTGCCAGAAATGCACTTCTATTGAAAAGTGTTAACAGATTTGCCCTTTAAGGATGCATTAAAGTGCTTTATAAAGCTGAAAGATTGCTCTAGTTCAAATAAATCATGTTACATGTTATACGCTAAAAAAAGCAGGACACAGAAAAATAACAATGAATTATTTAGCTGAGAGTTTAGCATCCATAACAGAATCATAACGAGGAGCTCTCCATGCAAGGAAGCATTGGAGCAATATTTAATAATTTAATATACTTTAAGATGATTTTAGTCAAAATGCCCGAATAAAGTCCTGAATACAGTCACAACTAGTGTGATTTAAAAAACTGGTGGTGTTACCAAATGAATGGAATATGGTTAGGGGTGAGGTGACAATAATACACAAACTCTGTCAATCTATCAAAGCTCTGCATAGATACAATTTCAGATGTAAGGCATCATGTCATTAAAGTTAGTGAATGCATTTTAAAAATCTGCATGCATTTCAACACGATTTTAGTGTAATACCAAAATGTGGTGCTGCCCTGAAACATACAGTATATTCAAGGCATGCATACACTCTTTTTGCAACAATGTACTTATTCATTCACAAAATATAGCCATACACATTTATATTTAAAATAAAAATGCAGTATGAAAATATCTGATAATGATTCAGACAACAGTGTTCTGATTTTAGCCAAAATGTTCGGAAGATTTAAGCAAACAAACAAAAAAGTAGAAAAACAGTATTTTCCCCATCTCCTGAACCCACAGCTTGACACTACACTAAAACTGTGTAGGTACCTTAAGGTCATGCTTGTCATAACACTCTATGATTTGAATACGAATATTTCAGAGCTCAATGTCAATAGTGTTCACAAGTTACTCACAAACAAATTTGAACTCATCAACTTCATTAAATTTTTTTCACATTGAAAATTAAAATCTAATGCAAAAAGAAAAAAATGAAGAAAAAGGTATGCATGTATGAAAATTCTAAATAGAGGGAAAAAAGAAAGTAAATCATTCCTTATTAATAACAGGCATGTTTCCAGAATGTACAGTATATGTTAAAAGTTATTGGCAGAAACTAAACTAAACTGAACCTTCTTTGATTGGCCACTATAATATTAACAGCATCAAATAAAATGTCAAACAATTTCTGAGTGAGCATTTGATGTTAAAGACTAAACCTATTATGTGAAAAAAGTATTTAATAAAAATTACAAAGGTAATTTTTATCACATAGTTGAGTCTTCAACATCAAAAGCTCATTCAGAAGTGATTCTAAATTTTATTTGATGCTGTTAATGTTTTAAAAACAGTTTTTCCTGGTTACCAAGGTTGCATTTATTTAATTAAAATTACAGTACAAATTGTAAAATTGTAAAATGTTATTGCACTATAAAATAACTGTTCAAAAGTAGTTCATAATTTATTTTAATAAAATATTCCAGTTATTTTAATGATTAATTTTATCATTAAAAAATTATTTTATAATAATCTAATTTTAAATTTATTTTATTATTATTATTATTAGTAGTAGTAGTAATAAAAGCAATGCTGACTGGACTAATAATTCATTTCAAAATAAATACAATAAGTAACAAATAAATATTTAATAAATAAATATTTAACAGTATTTTTTTACATTTAATACATGCTGCTTTGATGAACAGAATAATTTAATAAAAATATATATTATTATAAAAAAATAATAATAAATAAATAAATATTAAATTAAATTAAATAAACTGACCCCAAACTTGTGACCGGTAGTATATATGATCAAATAAAAACATTACTGTAAATTGTAACACAATTTTACAATATTTCACTTGTTACTGTACTTTCAGCAGTAGTTTATACTATCCATGTTTTACTATTTAAGTTTTCTCAAATAAATGATGGCATATATAATATTTATAACATTAAGGTGATGCATATAGCTGTAGTCTGGTAAAAAGACTATACTAGCAACATGTATACAAAAAATGACTTATAGAGCAAGAATAAAAAATACAATTTCTTTCCTCTGCTCTAGGGTATATACACACTCTTATTCTGTGTTGATTCCCTTCTTCAAAACAAAGAGACCAGTGCAACACAGACAACACACAGCTTTACTTCACTTTGTTTTCACGTTCCAGCCTGATAATCACACAGTGGCTGCACTGATCTCACCGTGCCTTCTAGACGCCTCGACCTGGATGAAAGAACAACACCTATCACTTGCACAGCAGACACCATCGGCATAACCATTCACTGGGTTTTTGTCAACAATAACATCCAGGATAGACCTTCACAAACCACAAGGCTCAAGCTTCTACATTGAACAATCATTCAATCTAATCTCTAAAGTCAAACACCACTTTCTGAAACAACTTCCCAACTCACTATTCACTTTTTCGAAATTCAATATATATATATATATATATTGTCTGGAGATGTCGTATCAAAAAAAAAGGCCTCTTTTTTATAGCAATAAATGAATAAATGGAAGCAACTTGTTAGGGGGAAAAATAACTACTTAGGGAGTGCTATACTGATAAATAAAAGTATAAGTAATTATTTATATAATGATATACCAGTACTTTGTAGATTCCTTGTTTTCCCCAATAACAATAATAGCAGAGCATAAATTTATTTGTTATTATTATTATTATTATTATTATTATTATTTGTCATTTCAGCTTTGTTTGGAACCATTTATGATGGCAAGAAAAGGACAATATTGTTTTTAAAATAACTCACTTAATTTTACCTCTTGTTTGTTGTATAAAATCAATAGCATAACTGCAAATAGATATTCTGCAAAATGACACTCTTGCTTGTGTGATATAAGCTAAACAAGAATACGGTTTGGTTACTTAAATTCAACCATGGATGCATTCTTTTTTTTTTTTTTTTTTTTTTTGCAAAATGTGACAGACTCGCTGTCGCACAACATTTAACAACACAGGCTCATTGTGAATACATAGACCTGTATACATTTCTGGAGAGCATGAATTATGCAGCCAGAGGTACATATGGCCACATTTCGTCTTTAAAATAAACGCTACAAGGCGGTGTGATGCGTTCAACAGCTTCTGTTTCTTTTCACACTACAGCTGACTGCTTTCCTCTATGTGAACGGTAATTCTGCTGTTACCAGTTTTGACTGCATACGTTGGAGGACTTGAGATGAAGAGAGGAGTTGACTGTGACAACAGGGTTCAAGTCCGGCAAAAACAGTTCCAGAAAGCCAAAAAATAAAAAATACAAGTAATTAACAGGGTGAGAACGCTGTAAGATCTGAAAACATGGTAAAAAATAGAGAGATTTTCTTTTTCTGGATTGTTTTTGAAAAAAAAAAAAAAAACGTCGGTTGGGTTTACGAAAGGCAGTGGGTGGGTCAAATGGTGCTTTTGAAAACACTATCGGTTGGGTTTAGGGAAGGCGGTTAATGGGGTTATAGGTTGGCAAGTTGGTAAGTCCAGCCTGATCTCACGAGAAAATATTTACGTCGTTTAGTTACGAAAGTATTTTACGTTTTGCCAGTTTAGTGGCTAATTCGTACGAATTCGTACGAGTTCAGTCGTACGAAATGGTACAATTTTAAAAAGGAGGCGTGGCACCTGACCCCACCCCTAACCCCAACCGTCATTGGGGGATAAGCAAATCGTATTAAATTGTACGAATTAGATCGTACGAATTCATACGAATTAGCCACTAAATGAAAAAGTTACGAATTGCTGTGAGATTGTGTTGGTAAGTCAGTCAGTCGACAGCAGCCTCTGGTGGATTTGCGCGTAAAGAGCAGACGCGAATGGCACTCGCAAGCGAAATTTGAGATCTGAAAAAGCGTACACAGTGGCCTTTGGTGAATTTGTGTCTATAACTGTTTCATGGGATATATTTCATGCTCTCCAGAAATATATACAGGGGTACATATCTATAATAAGCCCCAGTTTACATTAAAACTGCATAAACAAAACTATTGTATTGTAGGCAATAAATATCTCACACTCACACATTATTTATAAAAAAATAAAAAAAAAATAAAAAAAATCAGCATAATGGAAACCATCTTTAGGGAAAAGAATATATAACAAATAAGCTAAATTAATTTCTTAGTTTTGCTTGAATCTCATTGGTTTTCACTGAGAAGTCAAGGTAAAATGAGCTATCCTCAAAATAATATAGCTTTTGCTTTCATTATACAAGGCACACTTGATTTTAGCACTCGTGTTTTTGTATCCTTGCTATATGAATCATCTTACGTTGTAGCATTTGCATAAAAGCTTTTCAAAATGAACAAAAGTTATATGAAATCTGTAAGAATGCTTGCATTGTTGACAGGAATAGAAGGCTCTGTCAAATAAAGATAAGATCATTAAATCATAATGCGATGTTATGTAACTTCAATCTTTCCAAAGGCCTTACAGAGAAAAACAACATTAACCTGCCACATCTGGAATCCAACAGACAATTCTCTTACAGAATCCCGAAAAAAAGATATCTATGTAACTATAAGCAATCATGGCTTTTCAGAAAGTCGTGAGGCAAAGAACTATTAAGAAATACACAAAGAATGCATTTACATATAATATTATGGTAACATTTTATTATAAGGTAAATTCTAGTCATTGACAAACTTTAGCTCAATAAACTACAAATTCGTGGCATATTATTAGTGATTAAGGTAGTTTTTGGGTTTGGGTATTGAGTTTGGGTAGGATTAGTGATGTAGAGTAAGATCATGCAGAATATGTACTATTACAATCCATCAATCAATAAATAAGTGCAGCCAATAAATAATAGTGTTTAGTGCTGTCTAGTAAAGATGAACAACATGAGATGTGAAATCAAAATGTATCGGGGTTTTAAGTAAGTAACAAACAAACATTTCTTTATTTTAAACTTCTACTATCACATGACAGAAAACAAAACAATTAACTACCCTAACTAAAACAAAATCAGTGTTAAAAGGTTTTAACAAATAAACTGCCATCAGACTCCTTACTATCCCAATATTATCGACAGTAGACTATTTATAAAGACAAGCAACCACATCTGAGGGACATTCCAACAGTCAGTGTCAAATAGGTGAAAGGGTCAAATAAGCGGTTTTGTTAATGAACAAAAACAGTACTCACAAATCTCCTAAATCTCCCAAAACTTCAGCACATTCACAGCTCTGTGATTTCCAACAAACAAATTGCTCAAAGCACACAAAGCAAGAGTGACCAAAACAAAGATGGCCGCCAAGGAAGTTGTGTCATAGCTTTTACAACGTTTCCTGGGCAGAACAGAGAGAGACAGATACTTTCAACATAGCTCATGAAGCATGGAAAATAGAAATATGGATAATAAAAATGTAGTGTAAATAGAGTAAAAGTATCGGTTTTAAATATTACTGAAAGTACGAGTAAAAAGTAGACTTTTTAAAAGTACTCAAAAGTAGTGAGTAGTGAGTATTACACTGGGAGAGGTTGATGCATTTACATGTAATTTGTGTATGTGTGCAAACGTCCAACATCAAGCCAACATCTTAAACCAACGCCATATTAAAGTCAAATACTTTTTTTTTTTTTTTTTTTTTCAGGTATGGCAACCAAAATCCAACATCTGATAGACATCATAGTGGTAACATCCACACAATTCCCATCAGTAACATCATTGGTAGTTGTTATTTGGTTGCTTTTAGGTTTTACACTGGACATTGCTGTTGTCGATCTGTCATTGGGGTCTACAACATTGGGGTACAACATCAATCTGTTGTTAGGTTGACGTCTTTTGTCTGCTGGGTGTTTAAGGCAATTTTGGTCATCATATAGTAAACATCTGACATCTTTTCATCAGTGACATGCATCTAAGCAGTATCTGGGTCAATGTGTGTAAAGACTTTGGACATCCTCTTGGACACTTTCAATGCTTCCAAACTGTTTGATTGGACAGGAATTATAGGACTGATTTTTCTAATCCCCATAGACAAGAAAATATAAAGTAGTCACTGCAGGTTGAAGGAAAGCAGTGAAGTAAAAGTACCAATAGAGCACTAAAAATGTACTTAAAAGAAAAGTTAAAGTATACATTGTTAAAAATACTTAGTAAATAACAATTCTGGAGGAAAAACTACTCAATCACAGTAGTTTGAGTATTTGTAATTTGTTTCTTTACACTACTTATGAATCCCCACTCGTTCAGTTGAAGTCTACCAAAGAATTTTTTCAAAAACTGTTCTTAAATGCTCGGGAAGGACTGTGAGCAGAGGAAGGATTGAGCATGGGTGGTAGAGCAGGGAAAAAAGAGGGGAGTAAAGTGAACAGCTTTCAGTTGACGCACAAAATCAGACAAAAAAAAAATCTGACAAAATGTGAGACGCATGATTTTCTGATTTACAAAGTTAAAATGCTAAGAAATAAACATTAAGTAAATTATAAATTATTTGTAGCTTCAGATAATACATAGGCTACACATAACCATGATTTGTTTTATCATTATAAAGATGATGATGTTTATATAAACACTACAAAGAGGACTTCTCTTCTTCTTAGCTCCTAGGTCTGAATGCAGACACAGTGGAGCAGAGCAGCAGCTCTCTTGCCATGTATATTTTGACCATTAACCCTGCAGGTAATCTGAAGGATTTTAAACATAGGTGAACACAGCAGCAAAGATATAAGAGATGTGTCTGAATGGTATTTACCTCAACTGATAAAAGACAAAATTAGCCAGTTTCCAATTCTCATACAGCTCTCTCGACAAAAATGCTTGCTGCACAAAAACAGCTTGGCTGACAGCATTGCGGGGAAAACCATGCAACAAACCCAGAAAGATTAAATTAGCTGACAAAAGCTCAAAATCATTCAGTTTCCCCTACAATTAAAGCTAACATAGTCTAACGTTGTCTTAATTGATGCTCAACACAAAAAAATCTGTTTATTTTTTTGTATTTTTATTTTTTTAAGTACTTGAGGGTTTTTTGAATCTTTAATAGTGAGAATTGGTACTTAAAAGCCATGTGAAAGGGAAGGTTGAAGTACTTACAACTAAAATGGAATATTGAGTAGGGGGCAGGGTTATCTTTTTGCATAACATTCTCTTGCAGCAAACTAAGGGTAAGATGGGTGTGGTTAAGAATATTGTAGCGGAACAGAAAATAATCACAGAAGTAAATGGTCAGACTTTGAAGATTACAAAAACATTTTTTTTTTATTTACAGTGGATTAATTTGCATGTATTGATTGTTCAGACTAACTCAGTGGGCTAGCAAAATAATTATTTTCCCCCAGACTTTAGATTAGTGTTACTAGTATTAGTGTTAACTGTAGAAAGTGATCCTCACCCACACTGAGCATCCTGCCTGATGACAGATAAGTTAAAAGTGACATACTAAGTGGCTGTGGCAATGCTGATCATGACCTTCCCTTCACTGCAAAAGCGAGTGTATGTTTAAGCCTCTCGTCGCTAGGCAGGTCTGGGTCACCTCCAGGGTAGCCGAGGCTAGTGCATTTTTGCTGATCATCCGTCTTGTTGTGCCACGGAGGCCATGCATCTTTCTCTAACTAACAGGTGAGCAGAGCAATGCATTATAGGATGAGCGGCCCACTGTTTCTGCCCAAGGGAACACTATGTGCCATGACGCACCAGGTGCACGGGCCAAAATAAACACTGAAGTAATGGCAAATGCACCATCAAGGACAACACAGAGCGCTATTAATACCATGACCCGTTCTGTATGTGTGTGTTCAGGACACAGTCTGCTGATCTTGCATAAAACACAGTTCATTGACTGTGTGTAAAAGAACACAAAACTGCTGTGAGGTAGGTATAATATTATGTTTTAACTTTAGATGTTTTTAAAAAAGTAAATGAGGGCAGTTCAAAGACATCACGCTCTTTGGAGCCTTTCAGCACTTTCTAGAGTTCTTCTTTAGATTTAGTCTATCTTATATTTGTTTTTCTGTACAGGTGATCTCGCACTGCCTCTATAATATTTAGGTCAGGGGTCTGTGGGGGCCATTTTATGATTGTCTGTTTTTCATCAGCTTTTTTTTCAACAAAAACTGTGATTTAGGAGTGTGCTTGGAATAATCATCATTGCTTATCATCATTATGATAATCATCATTGTAATGCTTAATGCATTACTTGAAGTGGTGTTAATAAAACAGTAATGGCACCTTTATAATCATGACAAGACCCACATCATGATTATGAAGGATATTTTATGCATGCTTATGACAGCTGTCATAAACAAATACATTTTGACATAAACACATACATCATAATCTGTCTTTGTCTTTAATGTGGCAATTCGATATTACCAAAACAGAACTTCTGTCATAAACATTGTTGTCATGAGTATTACATTCAAGTATAGTTTCGAATTCAATGTTTCAAATCACATTTGTAAAATATATTATAGATAAAAGGATGAAATAATATTCCATCATCAACTATAGTAATACCATTTATTCTAACCTATACACACAAATGTACAGTATAGTCGACAGACAACTATCTACAACTCTCACATGGTTGCCCACTGAAGCTAAGCAGGGCTGTGCCTGGTCAGTACCTGGATGGGAGACCACATGGGAAAGTTAGGTTGATGCCAGAATTGGCGTTAGTGAGACCAGCAAGGACTCAACCTGTGGTCTGTGTGATTCCTATGCCCCAGTATAGTGATGGAGACTCTATACTGCTCAGTGAACGCCGTCTTTCGGATAAGACTCTTTGTGGTCGTTAGAAATCCCAGGATGTCCTTCAAAAAAAGTGTAGAGTTTAAACCCTGGCAACCAAATTTGCCGACTGGCCTCTGTCTGGCCATGGCCCATATCATAATTGGCTTCATCACTCTGTCTCTTCTCCACCAATCAGCTAGAGTGTGGTGTGTGGTCTGGTGCAGTATGGCTGCCATCGCCTCATCCAGGTGGATGCTGCACACTTGTGCTGCTGTAGATAAGGAGACTCCCTTCAATGTGTAAATCGATTTGAGTCTCCAGAAAGCGCTATATAAATGTAAGGAATTATTATTATTATTATTATTTTAGTACACACAATAAAAGTTGTTACACTAATATTTTTTGCTGAATCTTACATTTTTAAAACAGTCTCACTGATAAATGGGCAACACCTAGGTGAGAGATGCACATCTTTAGGTGTCTGAGTACCTCTCTTTCTCAGCAAATGCCCTCTAATGAATTTTATTTTATGATAAAATAAGGAAAAGTTCTCAGTATTTAGGCGGCAAGTCTTTCTACATCCAAGCACCTGTTCAAGGTGTTTCATCTCTGCTACAGAGAGCGCTAAGCCTTGTTCCCCTGTCACTAATCCATAGCAGAAAACAGCTTTCAGGGGATTAATATCAAGGGGGCAGACTTGCGCTTGACAGTAGGGGTTCATGCTCTCGCTTGCCTGCCACCCACTCTAGAATCATTCTTTACTGCACTGCGAATCCCAGTCTGAAGTGTCTCCTAAATGCAAGTTAACTGCTCAGTTTGACACTCTCGTCAGGTGCTTTGCATCTGGGCTCATCTGTGAGAACAAAGAGCAGGAATCTTGTGTTTGGTGTCACACCATTATGCCTAAACGCAATCACAGATGTTAAACCCGATAAATTATGTGAACATTCACTGCCGCCTGGATAACTAATGGTGTAAAAAAAAGAATGTTAATAATAACAATTGTATATATTAAACAAGACCTATATGACTAATTAAAATGCATACGAAATAACTGACGGGTGGCATGGTGGCTTAGTGGTTAGCACTGTCACCTCACAGCAAGAATGTCCTGACTGAGCCTATTGGCATTTTTTTTGTGGAGTTTTCATGTTCTCCCCGTGTTTGTATGGGTTTTCTTCGGGTACTCCGATTTCCCTCTTAGTTCAAATACATAGGCTATAAGTAGGTCCACACAGAATCTGCGCGCAGAATTTTGCAGATTTTCCGCAGATTTTTAGCCCATCATTAATTCTGTTTATTTACTTGAGTAAATGTGTGTAAATCTATATTTTCTTCAGTTTTTAAATGAATGACAGTAATATTATTGAATAATGTGAAAATGTTTATCCGATTTATCTACAATGAAATTTGTAAAGTAATATTTTTTTGTCTTTTAGTAGATATACAGTATTGTATGAAAGACTGACTTTGTTTACCAAATAAAATTTACATTTTAAACATTAAATTAAAGTTTAAAATATATTTTTTTTATTTCACATATTAATGTTTTAGTTATGATACTACCAAAATAATTCTGCAGAAAATCACAGATTTTTACCAAAATTCTCTGCAGAAATAGTAAAAAATATCCGCAGATTCCGTCTGGCCCCAGCTATAAGAGAATTGGATAAACTAAATTGGCCATAGTGTATGAGTGTGTGTGTGAATGAGAGAGTGTATGGGTACTTCCCAGTAATGGGTTGCAGCTGGAAGGGCATTTTCTGCGTAAAACATATGCTAGAATAGTTGGCAGTTCATTCTGCTGTGATGACCCCTAAATGAAGAACTATGCCGAAGGAATATGACTGGATGAATGACAAAATAATTGAGCATTTTTCGTTATATTTACAATAATAATAATAAAAAAATGTCCCACTGATAAATGGGCAAAACTTAATAGTTAACTGTGTGTCTTTTAAATATTATTTAATGCAATGCAATTCTTAAATTGAATGTTAGAAATGTATGATAGTTGGTTTTTAGATTGCTTTGTGCTTAGACATAATAAAGTCTCGTCAACATGTTTTACCTAATGTCACCTTTTTAGTTTAATTTATGGGTTCATGCTTAAAACAAGATATTGTTTGATATGAACTTTAACACAACTACAAAGCATACTATTTTGGCATTTATTTAACACATAAACAAACATACAAAACCCAACTCAGTCTAAAAAAGCTGCTAATTTCTTCCAAACATTTACATTTCTTTTTAAGACGTTGCATAACTGCACATAACAGTATGCTCGTTGTGCTATAAATTAAGCCACTTTCTATTACCAATTAAATTGATTTAAAAAACACACTCCTTTCGCTCTAGTGTTTCTTGCTCTGTAATTGCTCATTTGCAAATCCTCAGATAAAAGCATGTGCTAAATGTAAACGTTTAGCTGATTACCATTTGTTCGCAATTAGACCAAAACAGCTAAAACAGTAAGTGAAACAGTGTTACCATTAGACAGAATGAAGTCAGTAATGTAGACCATTTTCTGCAAATCTGTGTGAGAGAGACAGAGATTGTAAGTAAAATGAGGGCAGGAACAGCTGCCAACAAACGACAGTGAATCTGTCAAGAGACCAGTTAGTTATTACTCACACTTACTGTCCAGCACTTATGCTACTGTAGCCTCTATATTCTGACCAGACCTCAGTTTGAACCTGTCAATTCCCTTTAAAAGCATTTTACAGGGAATAGATAAAACCTGAAACGGGGACAACAGCTTTACAAAAAATAAAAAATAAAAAAATTCTACAGCAATGCTGTGGCTATTGCGCCCACCAAGGGTGAAACAAACAAATAAACAAACCAAATAGCATTAGAGCATTAGCTTACCACAGTATTCCATGATGCAACCCTGAATTTTGTTCAAGAAATAAGGCTTTTCTTGCTAAGCCACATAAAAAAAGCCTATGTAATGGGATCTAATCTTTCTCACCCTATTTTTCCCCCCTCTAACTCTGCAAACATCCCCGTCGCTGACTTTGATTCCGTGTTTTTGCCTAGTTTGCTGCCTTTTTTCCTGTTCTTGTGGAAACTGATGATAAGTGAATGAAGAGCAAGATTAAAGTGAAGCAGCAGCTGTCAGAGATCAATGTGCTCCAAAACGAGATAGAGCATCTCTCGCTGAGTCCTAATGGAGTCATAAATACTCAGAATAAAAGAAAACTTTGTCTACTTGAAGTCAGCAATCCCACCAGGCAATAGCAACACTACTATTCCTACATCTTCAGTCCCTTGGCGAATGCTTTGTTATATCAGGCACTTTAGAATGAAAAAAAGAAGACAAATTAATCAATCACGATTGGGTTTCCAAGAGCAAAAACTCTACACCTGCACCTAAAGCAGTGGAAAAGAAGAGAGAAAGAAAATGCTGCACGTTTTCTTTTCTTCTAAAGTACATCAGACACCAGAGATGCTCACAGGGAGTTTTACTGTCATAGAGAGCAGCTTAAAGAGTTTACCAAGTTGTGTAATTTGAGTTTTTGTCAGATTTGAAGCCATTTTTTTTCCTCAAAGGGAAGACATTTGTGAAGTTAAAGCAATGTTTGTAAATCGCTCTGGATAAGTGTCTGAAGAAAGAAGTCCTTAAAGGAATAGCAAGAATGAAAAGTGTTTCATTTACTCGTCTTCATGTTCTATCTTCTGAGACAAACAAAAGAAAATATTCTGAACACTAGCCACTTTTTTCACACAGTAACAATGACTGTGGGTTTTAAGCTTCCGAAATGATGCAAACATCACAATAAATGTATCATTAAAACAGTCCATAAAACTCTATATATACTATAGCACTATACAATAGATTAGTATCTAATCAACCATTTGCCCCTGGAGCCCAAGACTGGATTCTCACTGAAGCTAAGCAGGACTAACCCTGGTCAGTACCTGAATGGGAAACCACATCGGGGAAAAAATAGGTTGCTCTTGAAAGTGGTGTTAGTGAGGCCAGCAAGGGAGGCTCAACCTGTGGTCTGTTTGAGTCCTAATGCCCCAGTAAAGTGAAGTGGATGCTTTACAGTCAGCAAGCGCCATTTTTCGGATAAGATGTTAAACCATGGAATAGAATTGGAATGTCTTTATTGTCCCCGTAGGGCAATTAGATTTACAGCAATAGCTGACACTCAACAACATAAAAGTAACAGTAAACAATAAAAACAATAATGTAGTTAAGAAAGAAAAAGAAAAAAAACATAGCAGCTTAAAGCTTGTTAAGTAACTTCACTACACTCAAATGTATTTATTTTTTTACTTGTTCAAACTGCTTATTTAAAATGAGCTGAAACAACACAATTCTTGAGATTTCATTGGGACAACCTATTTTTTATGTTCAATCCACATACATTTGTTAAAAGTGTTAGGTTAACTAAATCGATTTGTGTTGTGACAACATGAATGAATTGTGTGGAACTCTGCATTTTTTACAGTGTACAGTTTGAACAAATGGATGCAAATATCTTTGGACCTTGCCTGTCTAGAATAAGTATACCTTCTGTCTGATAGCAGGAGGCAAACTTTAAAAGAAGTGGGTGATTATCATCTGCTAAAATTAACATAGCTATCTTTATGACTCTCACCTCATACACATGTCCAATAGCATTACTATTTGTGCCCAAAACCTTATGAGATAGACAAACAATTTTTGAAAGTTTGTTTTTCTTGTCATCCTCAAATTACCATACCTGGATATTACTGCAAAAGTTCCACATTAAATCCTTTCAACTTACTCAAGTAAAACAATTGATGATTCTCCTTTTTACAAATAAAATGTGTGTTGGCCTTAAAGTTCAGTTTATCATCCAGGATGGTGCCAAGGTATTTTGACTCACTCACTGTCTCAATTAGATTAATGTTTGGTCCTGGTCCTGATTAATGTAAAGGTCCTGACTCTCTGTGGTCTTTAAAAATCCCATGGGACTTCACCTATAGAGTAGGGGTGTAATCCCAGTGTTCTGGTCAAGTTTCGTCCATGGCCACCCAATCATCCCCATCCACAGAATTGGCTCTATCACTGTATCTCTACTCCACCTATAGATGGTGTGTGGTAATGCGCTCTTGCGTTGTTGTTCTGTGGCTGCTGTTGCATCATCCAAGTGGATGCTGCACACTGGTGGTGGTGTGGAGAGACCCCCTCTCATGATTGTGAAGGACTTTGTATGGCCATATACAATAAATGCGGTATATAAACACACATTACTTACTTACTTACTTACTTAATTCCAAATATTTACTCCTAGGTGGAAAAGATCAGATATTGCCCATGTATATGTAAGCAGGAAAAAAACAAATTCATGGATTCCGATTTACTCAAATCAGATTAAGGCCGTGTTCATATGTGGAAATTTATCTTATATGAATCTGATCCGCTTCCTCGTGTCTGCAGTGTAAGCAGGTAGATCAGATTTTTACCTGTCAATGTGAGTCGTGCGTCAATAAAAGCTGTGGCAAATGACATAAACTCTGACACTTTCATTTCGAAACAGACTTCAGAGTCCTAAATCTTGAACCTTATATACACTGTTAGACATTTCTGTAAATTACACAGTTATTTACTGTATTTCACCCAGTGTAATACTGCAAATTCCTTTTACGGTAAATAACTGTATTTACCGTTGCATTATGGGAATTTAGTGTGACGTCGAACAACATATACAGCGATGTACTGTATTTGTAAAAATTCGTGTATTATACTGTATTTTCCACAACTGCTTCAACGCCACCTTGCGGCGATTCGACTACTCTGCACCACATTTTGCCTGAGGACCCTGGAGCAATTCTGGAGGACAATTTATTAGTGTGCCTGAAGAACATACTGGATTTAACAAACTTTACTCTGGTAAGCTGAGGCATTGTTTCATTTTACAGAATGTTTTGTGGACGAGAATAGAACAAAGTAAAGTATAAAGTTGGCTATTATTATTTTCTCTGGCTTGGCGTTATTTCGCCCATTTGAGAAATATATCATCTATTAAGATGTTACCTTTATTTAATTCATTACATTAACACTGCTATTACTTTAAATATGACTGTTTATGTTCTCGTCATATCTTTATATTTATTTACATAGGAACCGGTGTTGCAGCGGGTTTTGGTTTAGGAGGGAACCAGAGGTATGCAGACAGTTTTGGAGGACACTTAGCACGAGACAACGGTCCGGCAGAGAGTGTTTTCCCCCAGAAGATAATGAATGAAAGACCATCAAATAATCCAGGTAAAAGCGCGTCTGTCTGTGCTGACAACACTCGACATTGATTTGAGCACCTCTATTAGCATTTGTTTGCTCGGCAACATTGGCTGAAGCGATCTTAAAATGGTAATGTTAACTGTTAGCTAAACTGAGCTAAGTTTATACTGAATTGGACTCAAACTCATTTTAACGTGCAACGTTTAACTTATATTGATTTATACTATATGTATTTGATGTTGTGAACTTATTTTTCTCTGGTTTAGAGTAACTTATAACGTTAGCTTGAGAAAATAACATCGCGACGTAACCTATAAGAACGTTAACGTAAATCTATAACGTTACAATATGCATAGAGGTAAAGTTGGTTTTATATTCGCACATTCGTTCATTTAGAAGACTCTATACTGTTTACCATGTTACTTTGAATATTCGATCAGAATTAGCATGCCAGTATGACTTGAAATCAACATTAACACTGTTTATTTGACCGTGAGCATGTTGTACTTTGATAGTCGTTAGCTGCTAAAATGATTTCGCTATTTAGAGTTTGCAAATAATACTTTTATGAAATTAATATATTAAGGGGGAAGTCTGAATCTGCTAATATAAAACCAACTTTACCTCTATGCATTATGCTAATAACCACCTTTTTGCTATTTATTGTTTGCTAATTATTTTTTTATCACAACTCTTGACATTTGGTTTAACATAATTGTTACCATTATATTTTTTTCTGTTTAGATATGGCACTGGCACAGCAGCAGTTTTTGTCTGAAGAAACAAACAGCATTTCTGAGGAACATCTTGATCAGCACAGCCTTATGCTTAAAAAATAAGCAAGACCAGTAAGCAACCAAGGTAAACAAATAAAAAAAGTTGTGTGGAGGTTGTGGATTGTAGCATGGTATTCTTATCTGTATTTTTGGCTTTTTTATGGTCTCAATATAGAATACTGGGAGCCTGCCTGTGCAAACTGGACCTCATACAACAGTAAGTACTGTACATCTATTTGTTTCTCAATATAGTAATGTTACTTTTAATACAAAATGTGTCACATGTTTAGTTGCTAGCTAAATAAAAAATCTTTTTCCCTTTTTTATTAAACCATTTAGTAGGGTTTTTTTTTTTCATCTTTGTTTATAATATTTTTGAGCAGATTGAGGTCTGTCATGGGTCAGACATTTCAAAATACAATAATTAGTATTGGGATACATGCATTTGTCTATGTATTAAATGTCTTTTTCCCCATTTCATGTTGCCTAAATATTTTGTAATAAATAAAATAATAAAAATTTTTGTATAAATAATTCCAGAGGATGAAACAAAATGCACAGCAACAACCAGAGTGAGCCAGAAGAAGGCAGGAGAAGTAATGAAGAGAATGACAACCATGAACAACAGTGAGTTATCCTTCTTTCACCAGCTAACTGAGAACTTGGATTAGGTGAGACACTCTCAATAATTGTATCAGTATTCAGTCAGTTTTAGTTTATTAGGAATACATAAAACAAATAGTCTAATCTGTCCTGCAGTAAATCAACCCATCACAAATGCTACAATGTTTTTGTAAAACCTTGTTAGGGAAAAAAATAAACAGGACATTCTGGTTAGTTATCTTTTAAACATGGTAGTGAGCAGGTTATGAGCAGGAGCCAGTTGCTCAGTACCAGCTGAAAACTAGCCCAACCTAGCTGCCATGCTTCAAAATAATTAACCAGTATATGATTTATTTTTTTTTAAACAAGCTTCTTCTATGCTTATGTTAGTCTGTTTGTCCTTATCCAGAGTTCTTCATAATCCTGGACTGGGCCAAATCCTGACCAGATGCTGTGGTGGTCATGGAGGAGTGATTCCTGAAAGACACACGTGAGTTTCCGCATTGATCCAATGGGCCAGCCTGACCACCCGCTGGTGAACTTTCAAGCCTCCGGTGCCTAGACTGCGGCCTTGCACAAGTTTGGCTAGAGGAGAACTGGTCGTGCCCAACTGAGCCTGGTATCTCTCAAGGGATTTTATTCTACACTTTCGTCAGTTGGTGAAGTTTCTTCCATGCCACTGTCGCCACTGGATCGCTTGGCTACGATTGGTGGATTGGTGGATTTGCTCTTCAGTGTTTGGACTTTCAGCAGTGACATTTACTGCTTCAATTCTGAAAACTGGACTGAAGCAGCTTCAATTTACAAGAACTTCTATGTTAAGCTGCTTTGACATTATTGATCTACATTGTAAAAGTGCAATAGAAATAAAGATGTACATTGTAAAAGTGCAATGGAAATAAAGATGAATTGCATTTGAACATGTGAATTCAGACCTTGTTGAGCATTTGACACCAGAATTAGTAATATTTTAAAGTTGGGTTGTTTCTGAGTGGGCTTATAGTTACAAATATTTATTTTTCCAACAATATGCAATTCAGAAGTTTAAATTTTTATTGTACATGTATGTTCTAGTGCTTTGTGTGATTTATTTATTTTTAATGTGTTGATTTTATTGCTTAATGTAATTTTCACACATTTTCCTTAAATGCTTTAAGCATTATTAATGTTTTAAAGAATGGAATATTTTGTAATTGTGTCTGGTTTAATGTCAGTAGTACTTAGTACAATTGTTTTTTTTTTCTCAACAACATGCAGGTCAGACACTTAAATTAGTTTTGTACATGTATGTTAATGTGCTTTGTCATTTTCAATGTTTTTTTTCTTAAAATAAAATATTTTGAATGATTAAAATGTAATGTTTTTACACATTTTTAAGCTTGTTTTAAGCATCTCCAATGTTTTAAATAAAGAGTGTTTATTTTGTTAATATTTTGTAATTGTGTCTTTTTTAGGTCTATAGTATTAAAATAATATTAATAAAATTATATTATAAAATATTTAGGACAAAATTAAAAGGTTGCAGTAGCTAACTGTTAACTTAGGTTTTTACAGTAGTTAACCATTTTCAGACACTACGGTAACATGCTGTAAACGGATTTACAGTTGTATACTGTAAATCTAAAATACAGTAACTTACTGGCAACAGTGTTGCCAGTAAGTTACTGTAAAAACCCTTTGAAATGTCTAACAGTGTATTAAGACAAAAAAAAATCTTTTATACTGTCATGTAGCACAAGTATTTAAAGATGTTAACAAGAGAGCGTGACCACATCATCCACCACGTAAACAATATAAATGAATATAAAACTTTTGCATACAAGACGTGCATAAATCACGCTATGGACATGACATTAAAATCCCTACTGGTTTAAAAATGCCCCAAATAAAATAATATGGACAAATGAGAACTTACAATAGTAAAACATTAAAAAAAAAAAAAAAGAAAATTAAAAAAAATTAAATACAGGTGTGGAGAAAAAAGCGCTCTTTTATTATCAGCTGTCAGTCAGCGCCTGCTCTTTTTTTTCTGCCCATTGCTTCTTTAGTCTTGTGCAGTGTAAATACAGACAATCGGATACAAGACACTTTTAAAAGTTGATGTAAGCAGGTCATCCAAAAAAATTGGATACAGGCACAGAATTGGAAATGACCATCAAGATCTGGTGTAAATGCAGCCTAATTATACATTGAGTTTTGCAGCATGATGGCTCAGTGATTATCACTGGGACCTCCCAGCAAGAAGGTCGCTGAATCGAGTCCCGGCTGGGCCAATTGGCATTTCTATGTGGATGTCCTCCCCATGTCCGTGTGGGTTTGCTCCAGGTGCTCTGGTTTCCCCCACAGTCCAAACACATAATGCATTGGGTGAATTGAATAAACTAAATTGGCCGTAGTGTATGTGTGTGTGAATGTGAGAGTGTATGTGTGTTTCCCAATTCTGGGTTGCAGAGCATCCGCTGCATAAAACATATGCCAGAATGGTTGGTTGTTCATCCCTGATAAATAAAGGGCAAAGCTGAAGAAAAATGAATGAATGAAATGAGATATTTGATTCCAGATGTTTGTTAACCACATACAGCTTCATTAAATGGAATTACAGCAAGTTTGATGAAGCATCTGTTCACTTGCAACTGTTGCATTTAAAAAAAACAAGACATCTTTCCAAACTTGTAATGTAACAAATTATAATTAAAGATTTAATATTTGACGTTTTCTATGAGAGACTGTTTTTACAATTGTCTTCTTTCTAAATTAATCTTACAGCTTTGTCATATAGCACACTTTGCTTGGACAAGATGGACTTGAGATGCCAATGGTTTTGGTTATGCTCTACCTTTTATTTCGAACTCTATTTTTGTTTCTTTCTATTTGTGTAAGAATGAAAGCGCTAGGGGTTTGCATACACTCATCCACACGGGGCTTTCTGAATTTGCCCCTACTTTCTGGCCTCTTGCCTTGGCTCACCTGCTTCAGGGCAGCTGTTCTCCGGGGATGTTATCCTCTCTCTAAGATCTTTTGGTTGAGTTAGCTTGGCCCTCTGAGCTCACAAGCACGGCAGACTCTCTCTCCCATCGGGATGTCTGTGTGGGCATAAATTTCAAGCCCTGGGACCAAAACAGAGGTCAGAATCAGCAAGTTTTTTTTTTCTGCTTACACCAGATCAGCAGCCTAATCATTAGGTTTCACCACAGCACCCAACAACTGTATGTTTTTTTTTTTCCTGCTTCTCCAAGAAGAGGCCATTTTTTTCCTGTCCTGCCTGTAGTCCTTTTAAAAAATGCTAGTGCAACCATGCTGTAACATTGCTGCGTACTGTGTGTCATGCCTTCAATTACTTTGATAAATGCGATTCTGGCTGTGACCGTGTTTTGTTACAGTGCATTCATAATTTATGGCTTGCACAGATACTCTCAAATCAGGGTAAATTATGACTTTTCTCTCCTTTTTACTGCAACTAAGGTATCTAAATAATGTTATATCAGCACATAATACTAGCGCAAGGGCATCAATGCAGGAATATTACAGAATGGAGAATAAAGCTGAATGAGGTCATGAGGAGGAAGGGAGTACAATAAGAAATGTGAAGAAAAACAGATTTGTTACTGAAGGCTAGAGTTTAAAGGTTTTATCTTCTGATTATGTCTTTGTTCTCTCAACGACATTGAGCAGACTAAATTCTATTGAGGGTATTTTACACATTGCCTTAATGATATTTTAGTGTTCGAGAAGGTTAAGAAAGAGTACTTAAGAAAAGCTCCCACACTGAAGATTAAATGCAGATTGTGATGGGTTAGCAATACCAGCCTGGCATGTCTAATGTTGCAATTTGTCAGCTGCTTTGTGAAAGGGCCTTCTAAATGCTTTCAAAGTGAATGTGTGATCAGTGCAAATTAATTCGGCGATAGCAAAATTGACATTTTTTTTTCCCTTAGTGGTAAAGTGTAATTACCTTTCCTGTTAATAAAATCCTATTAGAGCTCCGTTTAAATTATTGTTATTAAGAGCATAAAATATAACAGAACCAAAAAAGTTCATTGCCAGTTTCGGATGGCTATCCTCATTTCATTTCCCTCGTCTTCTGTAGGCAGAAATCCCCATTGTGTCAATGTAAGGGCATAGCAAATGATATAAAAGCACTCCTATTTATTTATATTTTTTAGGGTATAGAAACTCTATAAAAAGACAATTCTGTCCTTTTGTACTCACTGTCATGTCAGAACAAATCTGTATGACTTTTTTCTAACATGAGAAGAGATTCTAAAAGTCACCGGGAAGCAAACAACATGGATATTGCTGTATGGGGTTGAAGACAAGAGATCCCATGTGAAAATAAAATGCCAAGCTATGGGCAAATAAAAATCTGGTGTCATTCAATGCAACAGAAATGTACAGATCTATGGAGGGACTTCAATTAAGGGCATTTGGTGGTTTTCTGTAAATCATCAAGAAAAATATATAATAGTCATGAGTTAATATAATAAATTAAATATAATAATAAAAAATAAATAAAATATAATGTGCAGGTGAAAAAAATAAATGTTGCATTACAGTTATTTATTTATTTTGTTTATCTGTGTGTTTGTTTGTTTGTTATTGTTTGATTATATAATAGTCCTGAGTTTTTGCTCCAAATAATAAAATAAATAAAATAAAATCTGATGCCCATTTGAAAAAAGGAAAGTTGCATTATTTATGTATTTGTTTATTTGTTATATTGCTATTTTTGGAATATATAATGGTCATGGGTTTTTGCTCCAATAAATAAATAAATATAAATAAATTATAAAACAAAAAAACTATAATAAAATTTTTAAAATAAAATCTGATGTTCATGTGAAAAAGAGAAAGTTGCATTACAGTTCAATATCAAGTATCAAGAGTGTTTCTTCTAAAAAAATATAAAAAATAAATAATTTAAATTAATTAATTAATTAAAATAAAATCTGATGTGCACGTGAAAAATGGAAAGTTGCATTATTTATTTATTTATTTATTTATTACATTGTTATTGTTGGAATATATAATAGTTATGAGTTTTTGCTAAAATAAAATAAAATGAATCAAAATAAAATAAAACAAAAAAGACATTTATTTTCTAGGTCTTTTGAAGCATAAGTCCTTTCCTTTCAAAAGGGGAGGGGGGGGGGGGGGGGGGTGGGAATAGGGAGGGGGTCAACTATGGTAGCATCTTTTAATTATGAAAAAAATATTTTATTATTATTATTATTATTATTATTATTTATTTATTTATTTATTTATTTTTATTTTGCTCTTTTATTGATAATCTTTCTATGTTCCTTCCTAATATGTGCCTATTGCTGTTTTTACTGTTTTATGCTCATATCATGTATTTATTTTCTCTCTGTAAAGCACTTTGTGCAGCCTTGTGGCAGTTGGAAACGTGCTATATAAATAAATAAAATAAAAAATTCTTTCTTTCTTTCTTTCTTTGTAATATTGTTGTTGTTGGAATATATAATAGTCATGAGTTTTTGCTAAAATAAAATAAAATACAATTTAATAAAATGAAATAAAATAATAATATTGCTTGATATCTTTGATATTTCACCCCAGGTTCGAAAATACATGAAGCATGATAAGTAAGTGATGAAATTTTCATTTTTTGATAAACCACATTATCTATTCAAGACCAACGAAACTTGAGATCAAACATAAATGTGCAATCAGTCAGCAGTAATCATAACAAGGCTTTTTCTGCTTTTCAGCAAATTATTTAAAAAATACAGGCCTATGTAATTTATTTCAACCATAAATATTCTTGAGCTTGACTGATAAGGTTTATAATGCTACTTTATATATCGTCCTACGTCCCTGTGCATATAGTTCTCATTCAGGTCAGGCGGCATGAAAACCACAAGCCTTTTGCTTACAACTCTATTTCCTTTTCCATCCTACCAAGTGAAAATGTGTATGCAACCTTTAAAATTGTTAAATGAGTCGAGCTGTGGAGGTCACAGATGCTGGATAGAGCCTGTATGAAGCCACAGAGAGTGTAGGGCATACATGAAAAGTGTGGCAGAGCACTTGGTTTTATTTAGCAGGTGGAGTTTACTCCCAGTCATCAAAATGCACCCGCAGAGAAGAGCTGATGTGGCTGAAACGCTAGGAGACCTAAATAAGCTCAATCAACGGCAGTGATAATATTTCATATCCCCTGGCTCTCGTTTTGTTTTTTGTTCTCCTCCTACCTCCCGTCCAGGAGAACATTTTTCAGCTGGCCTCATCACCCCATCCAACATCTCCAGCGTCACACACACTCAATTTAGTTTTTTTTCTTTTTGCCGCTTGTTCTTGTTCTTGTATTGCCACTCGTTCTTGTTCAAGTACTTATATTTAAGTGAACATGGTTTTTCAGTCCCCCCAAAAAATAAAAATAAAAATATTCTTGCTTGCTCAAACTACTATTGGGGATAACTTAAACGTTGCAAATTCGCTCTTTAAAGATACTTACCCCTTTATACATTTCTGGAGAGTGTGAATTACATTCCAGATGGTATGTTTTTATTTATTTATTTATTTATTTATTTATATATTTTTTTTTACGTGAATCCACCAGATCTCAAATTTCTCTTATGAGTGTAATTCGTGCCTGCTGTCTATTGTCTAACCACCAGATGCCACTGTCTATTGACTGACCGACCGATATGAAAGACAGAATGTGAATGAGTCAGAGTGAAAAACTACGAGCAAAGCTGTGTTGATTGTATGTGCATGCACACACATAGAGGTAGTCACTTTCGACCAATCGGCTTTCTTACATTTTTTAATCACTCTTATTGGTTGGTGATTATTGTTTCATGTCTAGTGAGCAGCAAAAATAAATGATGGCATAGTGGCCTGTCTAACAAATATTTGTATTTTCGAAATGCCAGAGGCAGTCTGGCTTATTTTTTAAAACCACGAGTAAATTTCATAATGAGCCTGCTCAAGAGAAGATAAAACTGCGAATGGATCAGGAAAGCGGGAAACAGAAGCAAAGCAATCTCAAGTCAGCCAGAAAACATGACGGAAGAGGTAACTGTGGGTTCTTCATGAAGACTGGACTGAGTGAGTCAATTCCACTTGGCACACAATAATGAACTGAATGTCAGTGGTGTTAGTAAACTAGATTTTGATGTTTCATACAATTTATGTTTGTAGCTACATGTTTGTTTGTATTTTTAACCCATTGTTGATCTATAATGTTATATTGAATAAAATAATTAAAACCGTTCAGAAAATGTATTTATTTATTTATTCATTTTTTTTTGTATTAGCTGCTTAGTAACGTCATGCTCTGGGAAAACTGAAATTGTGTGGTGGACGATGGTCACAGTAACTTTTATTTCCTGATTTTGTTCCAGAAATTATTCATTTACACATTAAGGACTATATATGGAGGTACTGTACGTTTTCACAATGAGCCTGTGTTTCAATTGTTTTATGTTCAATCCACTAAAATCTATAAACAAATTTTGTGAACTCAATTGATTTGTGTTCGGACAACATGAAGGAATTGTTGAAACACAGCATTTATTTATTTATTTATTTATTTATTTACAGTGTTGCCATTTTTTGAAAAGTTGATTTGATTTATGTTTAATTAACTCATAATTGTACAAATAAATAAATAAATAAATAAATAAATAAACAAAAGGTCAATCTAATTGGGTAGTGTTGGAACAACATACAAGCATTATGTTGGTGATGCTACTGTACCTGGTTAGTGGAGTTTCCAGGATGATTTGTATGGTACTGAAATAAAAGGGAGTACTGACGACAATAAAAGTAATCTTGGGTTCTAAGTTAAGAATAAAGATTTGCTAGAGTTTAATCTTAGTTTAATCATTTTAAAAGTGTCAATCAAGGTTTTGAAAGAAATCATGTTGCAGGCAATTACAGTAGCACAACTATTTAACACATCATTTAATAACACAATTCAAATAAGTGGGAATGTCATAATTAAATTAAGCTATAACCATTTTTTGTTTAGTGTTTTATTCTGCATGCAAATGAATGCAAATTGAAAAAAGTGTTTCATTTATATAGTTGAAGTCAAATATATTAGCCCTATCTTTTTTTTTTTTTTTTTTTTTTTGGCTTTTTTAACAATTTCACAAATTATGCTTAACGGAGTATTTAATGAAGTATTTTTAAGCAGTATTTCCTATAATATGTTTATTTTTTAAATTTGCTTTATTTCAGCTAGAATAAAAGCAGTTTTTAATAATAAACAAAGAAATAATAAATGACGGTCAATATTATTATTATTTATATTTTTTTAATGGTCTACTGAACAAACACTGTTATACAATGACTTGCCTTACAACCACAAACTTGCCTAATTAACCCAGTCAAGCATTTAAATTTCACTTTAAGCTGAATATTAGCATCTTGAAAGCTTTCTAGTAGAATATTATTTTCTGACATCATGGCAAAGATAAAAGAAATCAGCTATTATAAATGAGTTATTAAAACTATTATGATTAGAAATGTGTTGGAAAAATTAATAAGTATGTAATAAGTATGACTTCAACTATATATCATGTTGTTTTAACATACATAAACCATACTTAATGAACATTATTATGTGCAACCCATGGAGATTTTTATAATGTTTTGTTAATGTTTTACATTATTATTATTATTATTCTGTGCAGTATCCCCATCAGTGTCTGATCCCAGAGCTTACAGCCCAAAGAGCCACAAGAAAAGTAACAGAAAAACCAGGACAAGGCCCCTCCAAACTCACACCGCTTCATGTCATTTCACGCAAGCACAAATACAACAGCCTGCTGGGGCAAACGTCTAAAAAAGAAAGGGGAAAAACTGCTGTGTAGAAAGGTGTAGCTCATTAATCACAGGCTTAAAAAAGGCTGAGAGAGTCACATGCATGCTTCCGAGGCTGAAGCTAAGAGAGATTCATCTGTTTTGTTTTTTCTTTTAAGCCGAGCTCTGTCATGGCCGCTGGTGACTTTGAGCTAGAACACCAGAAGCATTGTGTGCATGTGTAGGGGGGCGGCTTCCGAATCCGCTTCTCTAGCCAGAGGCGATGTTGGTTAGTCATTGCACAATAACAAGCCCTCTGGAACAGCCCTTTCTCTTTCCTGCCTGGATTTTTTGGCATCAGTGCTCTTTTTAAAAAGTCCCGGACCAAAAATACTTCGACATGATTCACCTGGTGAAGAGACGGCACCTAGAGGGGCTCACAATAAGTCTGTAAGAGAGGATATACAGTTGAAGTCAAAAATATTAGCACTCCTGTGATTTTTTTTTCCTTTTTTTTCCTTTTTTATATATTTCCCCAATTATGTTTAATAAAGCAAGGAAGTTGTCACAGTATTTCCTAAAATACATTTTCTTCTGGAGAAAGTTTTATCTTTATCTTGACTGTAATAAAAGCAATTTTGATTTTTTCTAAAACTATTTTAAGGTCAATATTATTAGCCCCCTTGAGCAATATGTTTTTCGACAGTCTACAGAACAAACCACTACAATGACTTATAACCTAATTAACCTATGACGTAATTAACCTAGTTGTAAAGAGAGTCAGGTTGCAGGAGATGTGAAGTTCTAGATGCAGCTTTATTTAGGCAAAGGGACATTTAGACTGGCAGGGTCAACGGGAGCAAATAGTACAACATAAATAATCCAATAAAATAATCCAGAAAAATTAGGTGAAAGGTCATTACAGGCAGCAAAACTACATTAACGGTAACAAATAAGGGTCCAAAAAAGATGAAAGGAAAGACAAGCAAAAGCACTGGGAAATGCTCACTTACACTAACCAAGACTCAGCAACAACGTTTGTAGGTGTGCTGTGTTTATAGTCTGATAGGGTTTATAGTCTAATACATCTGATTAGTTCTGAACAGCTTCAGTTCTGTGTGTTTGCAATCAGGGGGAATATGGGCCAGGTGTGTTAATGAAGTGCATGACGGGATCTGTAGTTTATCAAAGGGGTTTGTATTTCTTCAGTGATCTGCGAATGCTACATTGCTGGTGATTATGACAATAGTTAAGCTTTTAAATTGCACTTTAAGCTCAATACTAGTATCTTGAAAAATAAATAGTAAAATATGATGAACTGCAAATGTAAAAACATTGTTATTAAAACTATTATGTTAAGAAATTAAACGGGAATTGGGGAAAAATATACAGGGGAGGTAATAATTCTGACTTCAAATGTATATACACAACACATGTCTGTTTATGACAAAGCTTTTAATTTGATGACATTTCTATAGCAAGGCACCCATGAGAACAATGAGCCCCCATTAGATATGCTTTCAATCAATATCTCCAGAGCAGAGTGAAAGTTCAGCTCTGTGAGGTGCCATGATATCGAAGTGCAAATAAAGGACTCCACCCTTCACTAGGCACATATGCTAAAGAATTTTGACAAAAATAGGTTCTGTGCAATTAGCACATGCATTTTTTTACCACCTCGCATTGTTCTCTCATGACACATTTGTGGAAAAAAGTCACACGTGCATGCAGCAAAAGCAACACCTTGCTGAAAACTGACACTCAGCTCTTCGTGTTTTACCTCGGTGTGAAAAATTACTCCTTTCTAGCAAGTGGGTGGCTGAGAAAATGAGACCCTTTACAACAAGCCGATCAGTATTATTCCATCTGATTGGTGATGCATGCAACAGGGTTATGTTATATGTCATTCAGAATAAATCTGTGAATGTCTTTTTTTTTAAAGTGTCTTTTCAGATAGGAAACTTTGATTTAAAGGGGTAGTTCAACCAGAAATTCTGTCTTGAATGATGCTCTTTAGTGTTGTTACAAACACTTAACACTTTCATTCATCTTCAGAACTCAAAGACGACATTTGTAATGAAATCTGAGAGCTGTCGTTCCCTCTATTGTCAGCCTATATGTAAGTTTCAAGGTCGAGAAAAACAGCTCTGAAGTATAGATAACAACACTGGTGCTTCTTTAAAAGGGTCATGAACTGAAATAAAATAAATGTTTTTGATCTATTGTCATATTCATAATTATATATACAACAGTTCTGTTTGCTTCTCGAATCTGATCGACTAAAAGCCATGCAATATTCAGAACTTGCACAGCCTCTTCACTCGTGTATTACTCCACCCACATGGAGTGACAGCAGATCAATAAACTACAGTTTGACAAATATTGCAGCTGTTGGACAACATATTTTTTTAGGTGAGAATGTAGTTGTTAAGATTGTGACTATGCTGTTTATTTATAGGATTTTATGGATAGTGCCATTTTGCACATGTGACACATTTATAATAATTCAGAGAGACAGCAAGTCACCATCCATTAGTCTGTCATCCTGAGCACAGCAAAGACGATTGACGTTGTTCAAGATGGCGACAAATTAATAAGCTCTTAGAGAATAAAAACTCATAACTCAAACTCATAACAGCAGATCAAACTGCTTAACTGTTCAGTGATATTCTAAGTCGATCTCTCTCTTTTGTACGTTGTAGTGCTGTATTTATACCATATAACGAAGTGTGAGATGGGATTCGCATATCAGAAATGTATGTATTTTTTGTTGGTCACTCTTTGTATAACCCTGAGTTAGTTTTTGGTTGGCTATCTGTTTGTTTCTAATGCATCTCCTGTTTGCGTTACTGCAGACAAGTTCAGTAAAAGGACAGCAAAAAAAAAAAAAAAAAAGCCAGTTTGTTTCGCATTTTTCCTTATCACAAACACTAATCTAGAAGTGTCTGCGCTGCTTTGGCTTTTTTAAGGTTAATGATTGTGATCTGCCGACTGCAACAGAGAAATACTGGGAAATCTCTATAGACTGATGGCATTTCATGCCATTCAGCCTTATAATCTTAAAATGTGAACAAAATAACTTTTTGTCATCACTTTAGACATTACGCTGGAGAATCATTCAAATACTAGCTCTAAAGTGACGTTGGTAGAATAGTAAATGATTTTCTTTTATATATACACGATTATGCCGTAGAACTGTTGTATAATCACAATGTCACTCTCTAAGCACTACTACTCGTGTGATATTTTAAACTCAAAGATTTCTTGTTTTAAAAACATGATATATTAAAGCAAATCTGCGGGAGTGAAAATCTATTATGTTTTAGTGTATTTTAAGATTAGTGTGCAATGTATTATAATAAAAAAAATATTGATTTTATTTAGTGTCTTTAATTTTTTGACATTGAAGATTTCAAGTTTTTTTTTTTTTTTTTTTTTTTTTTTTTTAGATTTACAGTGACAGTAGTTACTTTCCATGGTAACATTTATCCCTGAAAATCAGAGAGACCGAGGAGTGGGGGTTGGTAGTTAGGTTTGGGGTGACATGTCTGAATAACACTGTTAAGAACCAGGTACTGTGTACTTGGGTGTTAGTAACTGTACTATGAAGCATGTTTCAGGCGTCCGCTGCGATCGGAACCTATACCAATGTTGGCTATACAGGGGTTTCCCAGACCGAACCAAAACGCTGAGGCCCAGGGAATGGTTGAAATTACACATGAGTTTTTCGGGAGAAATAATTAAACAGGCAGGTGGCGTGAGATGGGTCTGAAATATGGGAGGCTCCCGGGAAAAACAGGGAGTGTTGGAAGGTATGAATTAGTCGCTTTTATAATGGTCAAATTAGCAACTTTAACTAATTACTTTTTCCAATTAGTTAATCAGCTAGCAAATATAATTTATCACTTAAAAGTAATCACTTAGTAAACATTTGAGATAGTGTGCCAAAACTTTGCCTTCACAGAAAAAAAAAAAAAAATGTGTTTTTTTATTTTATCTTATTTTATTTTATTTTTGCTTTGGGGTAACTGTCACTTTTACTAACTTTTAGCAGCTGTTGATCCATCCATCTTTGGCTTGCCATACAGCCCTCTATTCCTTCTGCCGATCACCCTTTTTCATTATAGGTTATAGTAGTGCTTTAGTACAGAAAACCTCAAAAGCTTGTTTTTTTCCCTCAGTTTCAACAGCATCATGCACAAGAAAGATGTCTGAAAAGCAGGTTTACATTTGTTTTTGCAACAGGTCTGCCAATATATTCCCTCCTCAAAATGCTAGCAGAGCAGACAGCAAAACAAACACACAGAAAAACATAAGACACTCAGCAGTGTGTGTGTGCCAGAGACTTCTGTGAGGCGGGTGACAGATAAGTCATGTTTCTGACTCTCTTTGCGACTCACGAGGAAGGCTATGGGAAGCTGTTGCACTCTTCACACCAATGCTGTGTTTGTATATAAAAGAGGGCAGCTAAATTGGATTACTAGTGTCTAACATAAAACAAATGGACAGTCTATTTCTGGCAAACCAACAAGGTCTGACTTGTTAAAGATTTTAGCCTGCTGACCTGAACCATCAAGCAAAGCAAAGCAGCCCGAGTCTGCTTAAAGCACTTATCGTCATGGAAACGTGCCACTGAAACATTAGAGGGCACGGTGGGAGTTTAAGTCATTTACTGTTAAAAGGAGCTTTAATAGATTAAAAACATGCAACTATGTCCAAATAAACCACCAGAATAAATCGTTCAAAAAGCAACGCGCTGTACTAAGAGGCTGCAAGTCTGGCATTTTTAAGCAGTGGCTGAAGTCCAGCAGCCTTATCATTGATAGAAAAGTTGAAAAAAAACAAACAAAAAACAAACAAACAAACAAACAAAAAAAAAACATATTTAGTGATTCACTCAGAATGTGACCAGACAAATCTGAATATGTGAATATGCTGAATGTGCGTTTGCTTTTACTTTTTCATTTGTTTTGACACTTTTAATAATAATAATAATAATAATAATAATAATAATAATAATAATAATAATAATAATAATAATAATAATGATATGAATATTAATATTTATATTAATAATAATAATAATAATAATAATAATAATAATATAAATAATAATAATAGGGCGAGGCAGTGGCACAGTAGGTAGTGCTGTCGCCTCACAGCAAGAAGGTCACTGGGTCGCTGGTTCGAACCTCGGCTCAGTTGTCGTTTCTGTGTGGAGTTTGCATGTTCTCCCTGCCTTTGCGTGGGTTTCCTTCGGGTGCTCCGGTTTCCCCCACAGTCCAAGGACATGCGGTACAGGGGAATTGGGTAGGCTAAATTGTCCGTAGTGTATAAGTGTGTGTGAATGTGTGTGGGGATGTTTCCCAGAGATGGGTTGCGGCTGGAAGAGCATCTGCTGCATAAAAACTTGCTGGATAAGTTGGCGGTTCATTCCGCTGTGGTGACCCCGGATTAATAAAGGGACTAAGCCAACAAGAAAATAAATGAATGAATGAATGAATGAATAATAATAATAATAATAATAATAATAATAATAATAATAATAATTGTAATAATCAACCCAGGCTCATTCTGAAAGCGTACCACTATATACATTTCTGGAGAGCGCCAAATATGTGCTGTTTTTGTTTTTACGAATCCACCAGAGGCCACTGTCTACACTTTTTGAGATCTCAAATTACTCTTGAAAGTGCCATTCGCGCCTGCTGTTCTTGTGTAAATCCATCAGAGGCCACTATCGACTGACTGACTGATCAACTGTCCCTTAACCCAACCAATAGTGTTTTCAAAAGGCACCATCTGAACCGCCCACCCACATCACATCCCTAAACCCAACCAACAGTTTCAAGAGACAATTCAGAAAAACAAAAGCCCTCGCCTGATTTTTACCACATTTTTAGATTTTACCACATTCTTACCCTGCTATTTACTCCACTCTCTGGAACTCGAACCCTATTGTGCGGGGTAAATCCTATCTGCGTTCCAAGTCCAACAACATGGAGAGCTACTAGACAAACTGGTAACAGGAGGAAAGCTGTCCATATGGTGGTAAGCAGTCAGGTGGTAAGCGTGAAAAGAAACTGCATCATACCACCATATAGCATTCATTTTAAAGATTAAATGCAGCCATATCACTAGAAATTTATATAGGACTACATTTTCAGAATGAGCCTATGTTGGTAACAATAGTAATAATAATAGCTTGCAGGACAGCAACTGGTGATGCACCCTCTTACCAGCACCGGCTCCTGAATGTCTAGGCCCCCTTAAGGAGCATCCGGGTCAAGGTGTGAGAGGAATCACTTTCCAAAACCTTTTCCATTTATGTGTTATGATTTTGGAATAATCTTCCCAATCCCACTCGGACTGCAGATACACTGGTATCCTTCAAACAACAACTAAAAACTCATATCTTCTGAGAACCCTGGTGAATAATACCAAAACCACCCATTGAAGCACTTTCTCTCTCCCTCTCTCTAAAAAAATAAAAATAAAATAAAAAACTCCTACTTTAGTATTAAATTGTCCGAGCACAAACAAGTTACTTTATAAAAATAGCACTTCTCATTTGCATTCTTGTTGAATTGCTGAATATCTCCTCCATTGTAAGTCACTTAAGTCACAAAAGTGTCTGCTAAATGACTTCATTCTTTTATTTATTTTATTTTTTCTTTATTAATCTGGGGTCTCCACAGTGGAATTACCCACCAACTTCCAGCTGCAATCCATCACTTTGAAATCCATACACTCATTTACACACATACAATACGAACAATTTAGCTTTCCCAATTTATATAGTGCATATCTTTGGACTTGTGGGGGAATCGGGAGCACCCAGAGAAAACCCACGCGAACACAGAGAGAACATGCAAATTCCACACAGAAATACCAACTGACCCAGCCAAGGCTTAAACAAGAGACATTTTTTGCTGTAAGACAATCGTGACTAAATGACTAATGAATAAATGTCCAATGTAAAAGATGCATTAAAGACACACAAAACTATGGACCATATGCTCATTACATTGTTCATGTCACTTATTATCAGTTGCAAAAAAATTACATAAAACATTTTAATTAAAATGAATAAAAAGAATAAAAAAAATAATGAAAACATCATAGATGATGTGAGAATATAAATTTATATTATCTAGTTTCAAGTTGACAGTATTTAATTTAATTTCATTTCATTAAAAACTCAAGTGTGAGAGACATTAAACCTTTTATCTTCCAAAGGGATGCAAATGCTATGGGCAGGGTCTCAATGACTGCCTTTGTTTTCTGGGAATCCATTCAGGCTAAAGAAACTCTTTTGTTGATTAGATTTGGGTAGGTAAAGCTTGTCTGCTCAGTGGCTGGACGTTCTTTCACCTATCTACCTCATTTACATGCTCTTTGTCTCCACCTTATCACTGTCCACTCCTAAAAAACATATAATACAGAGAACAACTCTGCTCAAATTGGACTCTTGTAAACTCTAAGAGACTCTTGCAGGCTCATGTGGACTTCTTGAAGATGCTGTTTGACTGCAGAACAACCAACACATACTCAATAAATAAGTCTACTTGAAAATGTATCATTGCCTGGGTTCTAAAATATACAACAAAGTACAGTATAATAATAATAATAATAATAATAATAATAATAATAATAATAATAATAATAATAATAATAATAATAATAATAATAATAACAACAACAACAATAATAGTAGGCGGCAAAGTGGCTCAGTGATTAGCACTGTCGCCCCACAGCAAAAAGTTCGCTGGTTCCCAAGAATGAGTCCCGGCTGGGTCAGTTGACATTTTTGTGTGGAGTTTGCATGTTTTCCTCATGTTGGCATGTCCCCAGTACTTTGCTGCAGCTAGAAGGGCATCTTCTGTGTAAAACATATGCTGGAATAGTTGGTAGTTCACTCCACTGTGGCAACCCCAGATAAAAAAGGACTAAGCTCAAGAAAAATAAATGAATGTATGAAAATAAAAATTAAAAAATAAAATAAAATAATAATAATATGGGCAGCATGGTGCTGCAGTGGGTAGGACAATCGCCTCACAGCAAGAAGGTTGCTAGTTCGTGCCCTGGCTAGGTCAGTTGCCGTTTCTGTGTGGAGTTTGCATGTTCTCTCTGTTTGCGAGGGTGACAAATGACGTATTATAGGTGAATTGGCTAAGCTTAATTATCCATAATGTATGTGTATGAGATTGAACAATAGTGTTTCCCAGTGATGGGTTGCAGCTGGAAGGGCATCTGCTGCTTATAACATATGCTGTATAAGTTGACAGTCTTTCCGCTGTGGTGACCCAAGATTAATAAAGGAACTGAGCCGAAAAGAATAGGAATAAATGAAATAGTAATAATAATAATAATAATAATAATAATAATAATAATAATAATAATAATAATAATAATAATAATAATAATACTAATAATAATAATAAAATAATAATAATAATAATGTCACACTTAAGAAAAATGCACCATGCAACACCACAAGGAATGCAGCAGTGAGCACAGTCAACAAGAATGTAACATGAATTTTGCACACTGAGAAAGTGTAAAAACTGTTATCTGCCGCTTCTAGGTGGCGCCCAGCACTTCGAGAACAGCTGCTTTAATAAAAAAGGCCTACTTGTCTTTTAGACTATAAGATGAAAATGGAGATAATTATATTTAATGAACCCAAGTGCTCATAAAACTGACGGAAACTCCACGTGGCTCTCATAATTTATATCTCCAGTGAAAACTCACTTTCTCTCCTGCTGTCTTCTTTTGAAGCAGATTTCTCATTTCAGCTCGGCACTTCTCAGACTGATAGTTCGCCTCAATACTCTCAATACTGCTGCAAAAGTAAAAATTTTTAATTTTCTTGATATTTAGTCTATATTATCTGCACAGAATGGGCCACTACTGTTTATGAAAGGCTGTAATGGAATGATCAAATCCAGTTTGTAAAGAAATGAGAGCAATTTTACTGTCTTTCTGCGATTGTTTTATTATAAAAAAAAACTCTGCAGTTCTTTCTATTGATATAACAGCTCTTTGACTGCAAACATCATGGTTAATCTATATGTAATTTGTGGTTACCATGTTTTTATTTATAGTAAAATCGAGACATTGCAAACATGTATCTACATCTTTATAGCTAAAGTAACAAAGTACAAGACAAAGGTGTTAGCTAATAGGACATTACAAAGTTGCCATAGTTTAAAAAATATATATAAGTAATACTGAGATAATAGATCCAAACATTATTTCTGGTGAATGTTCACCAAACTATTTGGGAATTTGAATCGCTGCCATTTTTCAAAGCCAGATGTTGTGGCAGTGTGGAAGTTGTAACATCTTGGGAAACTCGCTGATTTGATTTGCCAGATCTTACATAAAACACATTTTACTCACACAACTGATAGAACATTCAAATTTCAACCCATTTGTGACCTTAATCTGGCAACCTACAACTAATTTGAGCTGTCAATTTCTGTGCAGATGGTTGAGACACAAAGATTAATCAAGCATAACTGGTAGAAATGTGAAAATAAAACTGGTAAATTTGACAAGAGTAATGGAAGAATTAGATTTACAATTTTGAACCTATATTAACAATTTCATTGCATTTTAAAAAGGATGTTGGTCTAATTCTAATATTCCACTTGATGGAAAAATGGAAACAATAAGAACATTAAATCACAGATCAAATGCATGAGGGAGACACGAAAGGGCACAATTTTGTACGTATGTAAGAAACATAGCAATACAACAAATGTATTGTCTGCAAATGCATTGTATTGTATTGTAATTTTGAGAAATAGTCACGATGCTCAGGAAAAGATGGCTAGAGTTTACAGAGAGTAGCTGCTGCAGGAGAGACTGCTGAATTTTCTGACAGGCTGGTTCATGCTTCAGTGTCTGGTTTCCATTATTGTGTCAATCTGGGTTTTATTCTTTGTGTCATTCAACTGTACACTGTCATTCTTTAATCCTTACCTTTATAAGGGGCTTCATGTCTCAAGACATTTGCCGTGTTCCACACGTTGCATCCAAATCATGGATTAAGTCAGAGTTTCTACAAAGTCTCCTATTAATGAGTTTCTCTTATTATAGAATGCTGTTTTCTAGATGGAATTTACCAACCATTGGATAGGCAAAATACTACTACTACTACTAATAATAATAATAATACCACCATGGCATACACCCCCACCATGACTGTTACAGCTACTGATATTAGGGTGTGACATTTTCTAGATTACATTTTCTAACCACTACCACAGCTATTATGCATTCATTCATTCATTCATTCATTCATTCATTCATTCATTCATTCATTCATTCATTCATTTTCTTTTTGGCTTAGTCCTTTTATTAATCTTGGGTTGCCAAAGTGGAATGAACCGCCAACTTATCCAGCATATGTTTTACGCAGCGGATGCCCTTCCAGATGAAAACCAATCACTGGAAAACACCCATACACACCCCCATTCACACACAAACACATACACACACACACACACACACACACACACACACACACACACACACACACACACACACAAACACACACACTCTCTCTCTCTCTCTCTATCTCTCTCTCTCTCTCTCTCTCTCGACAGTTTAGCTTACCTAATTCCCTTATAGTGCATGTCTTTGGACTGTAGGGAAAACCAGAGCACCCTGAGGAAAACCCCGGTGAACAAGGGGAGAACACGCAAGCTCCAAACTGAAATGGCAACTGACTACAACGATTATAGTATGCCTTTTTCTTGATGAAATTTACTAACCATTGGATACAACAAATACTACTACTACTACAAAAACAACAACTACTACTACCTACAACTACAACAACAACTACTACTTCTACAACAACAATGTGATATTATATCCATGCTTTGGTAAACAAGATCTTTTGGGTAACACAAGCTCAAATACTACTACAAATACTACAACAACAAAAACAACAACAACTTCTACTACAACAACAACTACAACTACAATGTGAGATTATCTCTATGTTTTGGTTAACACAAGCTCATTGTGGATAAGTACCCCTGTCTACATTTCTGGAACTTATGGTTGGATTTCATCACTAAAGCGAATGATTCGTGGCGGTATGACGCCGCCAATGATTTCTGTTCATTTTAGCACTACTAGCTCTGTATGGATGGCTTTCCCAGTGTTACCAGCTTGCTTACTGAATCGCCGTGTACTGGTGAAGAACGGTTCCAGAAAGCAGGTAAAACAAAAGCAATAAATAAATAAATAAAATACAGGCTAAAAACAAAATCACAACGGCTTTTCTTTTTCTAGATTGCTTTTGAAAACACTTTCGGTTCGGTTTAGGGAAGCAGTAAGTGGGTCAGTTTGTCAGTCATTCAGTTGACCGCATGCTGACCTGGTCGGCTGATATGTATATTGCACCCTCTGGTGGATTTATGTGAGAATAGGACATGTGAAAGGATCTTGTAATCATCAAAAAGCATTCACAGTGGTCTCTGGTGGATTTGCAAAAACAAAAATTGCAAGCAGACCTACATAAGGTTCCATATTTCACTGTCCTGAGAAATGTAGACCTGGGTAGGTATCCACAATTAGCCTGGGTTAAACATATATCACTGTTTGAGATTTTTATAGTTAATATTAATATATATATTTTTTTCCATAATTTTTTCATCTTTGAGAAGATGATTGAAAACATAACATTATTGATGAGAAACTCAAACACTCTTTAAATGCTTTAGAGCAATTCTGCTGGATAGAAGAAAAAACAAAACAATCAAAGCAATCATTTCTGTTTATCTCAATCAGCAGTCTTATTAAGGTCTGGCATGAGATGTTTCTCTGTAGCGAGATTCATTTTGTCATAATGTCTTTTCCCTGCTCATAAAGAACATGTCCTCATTATCCACCATGTGTTTCAGCCTTTCATTGAGACATTTTCACTGCAGGAGGATGAGGAATCAGAAAATATCATTTCTGAAGATACAGAGAACATCATTTTAGATAAGAACAACTAGTACAAGGTGCTATGAAAAGTGTCAGCGCTGAGGTCAGTTTCATTTCGGTCATGCAAATTTAGGAAATAACCTGAAGTTCTCTTCAAGTTTAACATTTAACTTTTTCAAAAGGAGTCAAACTCTCTTCATGGACAATATTACTAAACTTTTATAATAAGATGGGTGTTCTTGAGGTAACAGGAACTAACAGTGAACTACTGTGTTGTCATTATAATGACCAAATAAGAATAAAGTAAATATAATAAAGTATATATATATATATATATATATATATATATATATATATATATATATATATATATATATATATATATATATATATATATATATATATCTGTTATTTAACAATTTCAGTAGTTCATGATTCCCAAGTTCTTTCAGATTTTTTTTTTTTTTTCACTTAATTGTATTAAGGTACATTAATCTCTGCTTTGTCAACATTTGATATAGAAAATTAAATTCTACAGTTTAACAGAGTGACTTTTATTGACATTTTAGCAGTTTGAAATTGCATAATACATATCGGAGATGAGTCTGCAAAACAACAGAAAATGTACTGGCAGTTTGTAAGGTGTTTTAAGGTTAAAAGTTGTTGGAAGAAAGATCAAGGTTCCGTAATGCAATGCAATGAGATTTTATGCATGTATATGACAACTGCCATTGAGTGTTATTCGCTCAGCTACATAATTTTAAATGCAAACATGATATTGCATAAGATATCTTTGTTTTGACAACTTGACAAACAAATACATCATTACTGTCTTTGTTTTGACAGCTTGACATTATTGAGACAGCATGATTTGTCATCAACATACATTGTAAGACATTATAAGACATTATAATTGTGTCATGAATTTCACATAAGGCTTAATCCCAATTCTATTTTTGTACCCCTACCCCTTCCCCTTGGCCCTTGAAACTGTGAAAGGGAAGGGTCTTCAAAACTTACCGCTAATAATTGGGACACCACTACAGCACCTGCACACGTCATCATATGTCATCACAATCTCATGTTTGTCACATCCCCGGCTTGTTCCTGCTGCTCCACCTACCCACTCTCTCTCACCATCACATCCCCTCAGCACCAGTCATCGCTCCCCATCTCCTGCCACCTCTCACCTGAGTACTAATCAGACACACCTGCACTTCTCATCAGGACTCCCTATATGATTCTAGTATAACCCAGCAATTCTAGTCAGTCAGTGGCTGGAATCTTACCTTACCTTCTCTCTAACTCACCTTCTTCAAGATGTTTCCCCTCTTCTCTGAATGTTTAACCTGTGAATGATTCTCCCAAACCTGTGAATAAACAAAGCTATCATTAAGGGAAGTGACTTTACACTCTTTGTCTGTTTGACGCTATCTGTTTACAACGTAAAGAACTATTCATCAGCTCCATTGCAAAGACTCTCACAACCTGCTTATTAATGCATTACTTATTTAAATAAATTGATGAAAAGAGATAACCCTCATTGTCCGCATTGTGTGACCATGACAATGCTTCATATAAGATCAGATGATCGCAACTGCTGTAGTTATTCCAGTTGCGCTATTTTTTGCTATTTATCTTCAGGAAATCACTAAAGGCATATATTATGTTTTTATAACAATCTAATGTGGCAATAACCTTAAAGAAAATAAACATTTAAAAGGACCAGACAATTTTGACCAGGACCCTACGTAAGGGGCGGGAGGTGAACATGATGGAAGGGTTAAACCACAACCTCAACTACAGTGGTACAAGTTAAATTGAAAAAAATTATTTGTCATTAAAAATCTAATTTAATATTATGTTATATAAATAGAATTGACAAATTATTTGCACTTTTACTAAGCATTTTTTATGACATTAATTTAGTTTCACTGAAAAAAGTGACTAAAAATATCCAAGACACAATTATAATGGACTCATGATAAACATGTTTATGACAGATTCATGACAAGTTATGTTGTCTTGGTAATGTCAAGTTAAATGATTACATGACATGATTCAACGACATTAATAAAATTATTTTATGAAAGTCTTGTAAATGCCCCTAAAATAAATTGATACTGGCGAGGCATTGGCGCAGTAGGTAGTGCAGTTGCCTCACAGCAAGAAGATCGCTTTGTTGTTGGTTCGAACCTCAGCTCAGTTGACGTTTCTGTGTGGAGTTTGCATGTATTCCCTGCCTTCGCGTGGGTTTCCTCCACAGTCCAAAGACATGCGGTACAGATTAATTGGGTAGGCTAAATTGTCCGTAGTGTAGGAGTGTGTGTGTGGATGATTCCCAGAGATGGGTTGCGGCTGGAAGGGCATCCGCTGCGTAAAAACTTGCTAGATAAGTTAGCGGTTCATTTTGCTGTGGCGACCCCGGATTATTAAAGGGACTAAGCTGACAAGAAAATGAATGAATGAATAAAATGATACTGTACAATGACTTTAGCAGCAGAAAATAAGCATAAAATAATTTAATTAGAGGTACAATTTCAATTAAATTTTTATTTGTATATATATATATATATATATATATATATATATATATATATATATATATATATATATATATATATATATATATATATATGTATATATATATATATATGTATATATATATATATATATATATATATATATATATATATGTATATATATATATATATATATATATATATATATATGTATATATATATATATGTATATATATATATATATATATATATATATATATATATATATATATATATATATATGTATATGTATATATATATATATATATATATATATATATATATATATATATATATATATATACATATATATATATATATACATACATATATATATACATACATATATATATACATATATATATATATATATATATATATATATATATATATATATATATATATATATATATATATATATATATATATATATATATATATACATATATATATATATATATATATACATACATATATATATACATATATATATATATATATATATATATATATATATATATATATATATATATATATATACATATACATATATATATACATATATATATATATACATATATATTGAGAGAACATTTTGTCCTCTTTTTAGTGTGTTTGCAGCTACGTGCAGAAGTGCTTGTGGTTTTGTGTGTATATGTATTTGTGTGTCAGAAATATGAGGCCATGGTCTGGTTTCAGTCTTGCAGGTGTTAGAAATATGAGACCATGGTCTGGTTTCATTTCGCAGCTTCACCCACGCTGGAAAATTCCACTATGCTCAGATATGAAATATGCTGATTCATGTTAAGAGAAAATGCTGTATGACTAGCCCATATTTGGAGTGCCTTTCTGCTATCAGCCCCTGTGTATAAATATCCCTGTCCATCCTGTGTTGTCAGGCTTGCAGAATAAACCATTCTAACTACAGTTTGGTCTCTTCTCATGTCTCCGGGTCGACCTGCTGAACTTTGCTGAATCTGGTGCCTAATATAGGGGAAATCTTACAGATCTGGGGGCTCGTCCGGGATACATCTGATCAGGTAAGAGAATTTTTATTCACACTGCCTGCTCCGGTGTATCTCAGGAAATCGTAAGATTTTAATTAAAAATTGGGTTGCGCAAGCAAGAGAGGTCTGTGTTCTAGAGCACAGAACATCCTGTCAAGTTTACTTTCCACAGTAAATTGCACAGAAGGATTTGTGTCGTCGTACTCAATTAAATTTGGGTTCCACAAATTAGCGAAATTTATTAATTTGACACTTGATAGCCTGTCAAGTTTACTTTCAACAGTAAATTGCACAGAAGGATTTGTGTTGTCGTACTCAATTAAATTTGGGTTCCACAAATCAGGGGATTTAATAAATTTTAGTAAATAAGTATTACGCACCAGCTTCAGCAATATGGGACAAGGATATCCAAAACCAGAACCCAGTGAGAGTCCAAAGCAATGGATGGATAGATGTGGGTGGGGATTTTACACTGAACCCTGGCTGTCCAATTTAGCTGGGTGGACAGAGGGACAATCTCAATGGAGAGACTTTCCTAGGGAAGGAACATTTGATCCAGGTTTCCTCCAATCAGCTTATAAATTAACGTACGAAGGATATGGAGATCCTGAATGGGATGACCAGTATATGATAAATGGATATGACACATGGTATACAATGAGCTCTATATGGAGAGATAAAAAAAAGGCATTTTTACACCTAAAACCGTTTTGAAATCTGTCCCCAAACCCAAAAGCAGAAGCAATACTGCCCGTAAGGCAGATAAGAGGGGCTCTCTCGCAGCTGCTAAGACAACTATGATATCACCACCCCTTATACGGGGCTTCCGCCTGCAGCTTCATGCTCTGTAAGTGCTTCTCCTACAGTGCCTTCTATTTTACCCGTCACTGACAGAAATGATTAAAACTAAACCAGACCCCTCCGACAGCACGGAGGGCACTACTTCAGCTTCTAATGTGGCTGCGGTGTGGGTTGCTAAACCACGAGGGATAGAGATAATTCCGCCCTCATCCTCTGTTCTTAAAGATCTTATATCTCTTCTGCCCGAAGTGGACAAACCACTGCAATTTGTAGACATGCTGTTGCGCAGTTCGCGTCACTGCCAACTAATTGGGGCAGATTATCGATTTATCCTTCAAACCAAAATGGGTTCGTCCTATGACAATGAAGAAATAACAACAAAAATACCTGCTCTTGATCCCAAGCATGATATAGTACAAACAGAAACTGTTAAGGAAGAAACAGATGAGGGCAAAAAGACACGCACTCCTATAAAAACACGCCTCGCGTGGAAGGATGATCAGGAGGAGCTCCTGACACATCTAAAACAGTAGCTTACTAAATACTTAGTACCATACTTACTGGTCTGAATGTGACGCCACGACCGATCTTAATGGAATAATGCTAGATGGCAAAGGCCGTTTATGCCTGCCATCATCCTGTGCACCTTTTCTCGTCCGCGAGTTTCACGGTGTTACACACCGCGGCCGAAGAGGGGTAATAGACACAATGAGTTAATAGACACAATGAGTTAATAGACACAATGAGTTCCTTTTTATGCATCAATAATTTACAGCACCATGTCAATAACACGCTAGATAGATGTCTGATATGTGCTCAAAATAATATCACTAAACCTCAAGCTAAACATCAACAATTGCCCCTTCCTGAAACACCTTTTCAGGAATGGCAGGTAGATTTCACACATCTGCCAAAGAGGGGTCCTAATAAATATCTACTGGTTTTTGTGGACAAATTTTCAAAATGGGTTGAAGCCTTCCCATGCAGTAAAGAAGATGCTAATATAGTTGTCAGATGTTTGACAAGAGAAATCATTACAAGATACGGTATACCATGTGCCATAGACTCAGATAAGGGAACCTCATTTACTGCGAAAGTAATACAAAATCTAGCTAAAGAACTCCAAATTAATTGGCAGCTACATATTCCCTGTCATCCACAATCATCTGGCATAATAGAACGAACTAATAGGACCATCAAGGACAAATTAAGAAAGGCTATGCAACATGCAGGGCATTCAAATTGGCTCGCCTTGCTACCTCTCGTTTTAGCAGACATGAGGATGTTTCCTCACAAAAGTCTTCACGGTCTCTCTCCTTATGAGACTGTGATGGGACGACCCTTTCCCTCACCATGGAGGCAAAGGGGTACCACACTGGGTGACGGTTCTTTGGATATTCATATGAGTGAATGTGCACAACAGCTACTAACAACATTGCATGCATACTGGACTAACATACATTCTGGTTCAGCCCCGATGCCGGTAGACCCAACACACCCCTTTAAGGCCGGTGACAGAGTAATGATTAGACAGTTCAATAAAATGAGCACAGAACTGGGGGACCCCAAATATGGCCCCCCGACGGATGTCGTGGCTGTAACCAGAACCGCCGTTTTAACCTCCTCTTCTCCACAGTGGATCCATGCAACCAGGATAAAACGAGCACCTATTGAATAATAAAAATGTATAAGTTTTGTACTATGATAATCTGTCTGCAGACTCTCTTTGTTTTACAGATTTTGGGGGCCCCCACATCAGCTAGCACCTCCACGCAGCATAACTACTAGAAGGATAAGCATGAAGTGGCTATGGACATTGGCACTGTTTCTCTTTCTTGTTGCTCAAGCTAATGCAGCCAGGCAGAAACGCTGGACACATGATCATGAATTCGGATGGGCAGAGGATGGGGCTGACAATCCAATTGAAATAATATGTGGTATCAATATGTGAAAGTTTTAGCTAGGTCATATAATGTATCTGGTTGTTATGTATGTTCTGTTATGCCTCATTCAGCCAAACAAACCCCTCTTTATGCCAAACCCATGAATAAAACAGCTGCTAAATGTTTTGCCAGTTTTGCAGGATCAGGGTACCAGAATCCATATATAATTGTCGATGACTATGATCCATACCGGATTGGCATTAGAAATGGTACATGTGATGCTCTATTTTGGGTAAAATTTGGCCATGCTAAACCCTCACCTATTAGCCACAAGGTTTTTATTAACCACTCTATTACACACCCTGTGTGTTATAACCAGACCATGGGCTCTCATTTCATGGGAAGCACTGTTAACTGTCAACAAATTGCCTCCTCGGGAGAGGGGGCCCCAGTCGACATCTCAGGACCTTCAAACGGCACTTATGTGGTCCAGGGTGGGTGATGGTTGTGTGGGAAAAACGCCTACATGTCCTTACCGGCCAACTGGACGGGGCAGTGTGCCCCTGTGCATGTGACTGATCACACCTTTATTGTGACAGCCCAGGTCCTGTCAGCGCAGCAAAGAGTTAAACGCAGTGTCCCTGAAATGAAGCCCCATGACTCTGTATGGGGTACTGATGTGCCCGAGGATTTCAAATTATGGACCACTGGTAGTAAAGTGGTATTGGCTCTATTTCCGCAAATAGGTGTGGGAAAAGCTCTACTAAGAATTGAGACCCTGGACTATCGCATGGGCCTATTCCTGAATGCCTCAAAAATAATTAATGAGGCCCAGAATAAGGAGCTGGGTAATCTACGTACCATGGTTTTGCAAAATAGAATGGCTCTAGATCTCTTAACAGCATCCCAGGGGGAGGTATGTAAATGAGTACTGCTATGTCTACTCTCCAAGGGTTAAAAATTGCCATGACTTCAGATTATGTTCCCGACACAACTTGGGGTTGGATGATGGGTCTGTTCGGCTGGGTGACTCCTTTCCTTACTATGATAATTCCTGTATGTATTATTTTCCTTCTTGTTTGTTGCTGTGGCCCCTTTCTTTTACAATGTTTGATGAATCGTGTTTATGCTACCATGGATAGTATGATGGGCCAAAATTATAAACTAATGCATTAGGCCTTCGGCCTAAAAGAGGGGACTGAGAGAACATTTTGTCCTCTTTTTAGTGTGTTTGCAGCTACGTGCAGAAGTGCTTGTGGTTTTGTGTGTATATGTATTTGTGTGTCAGAAATATGAGGCCATGGTCTGGTTTCAGTCTTGCAGGTGTTAGAAATATGAGACCATGGTCTGGTTTCATTTCGCAGCTTCACCCACGCTGGAAAATTCCACTATGCTCAGATATGAAATATGCTGATTCATGTTAAGAGAAAATGCTGTATGACTAGCCCATATTTGGAGTGCCTTTCTGCTATCAGCCCCTGTGTATAAATATCCCTGTCCATCCTGTGTTGTCAGGCTTGCAGAATAAACCATTCTAACTACAGTTTGGTCTCTTCTCATGTCTCCGGGTCGACCTGCTGAACTTTGCTGAATCTGGTGCCTAATATAGGGGAAATCTTACATATATATATATATACATACATATATATATACATACATATATATATACATATATATATATATATATATATATATATATATATATATATATATATACATATATATATATATATATATATATATATATATATATATATACATATATATATACATATATATATATATATATATATATATATATATATATATATATATATATATATATATATATATATATATATATATATATATATATATATATATATATATATATATATATATATATATATATATATATATATATATATATACATATATATATATACATATATATATATACATATATATATATACATATATATATATATATATATATATATATATATATATATATATATATATATATATATATATATATATATATATATATATATATATATATGTATATATATATATATATATATATATATGTATATATATATGTATATGTATATATATATATATATATATATATATATATATATATATATATATATATATATATATATATATATATATATATATATATATATATATATATATATATACTTTGGGTGATGAGAGATAAGAGATAACATATCTTTGTCTATGGCTCAGAGTCATGTCCAACCATAATCTCTCAGCAAAGCATGTTTCCTTCCCTCTGCTCTGGACAGACACTCTACATTCAAGTCAAGAAGTCTAGCCACAGAGTATCAAAAGCCGCTTACAGCAGCCAGTGGATTATGGTAAATAAAACATTTAGTGTGCATGAATATACGGGTTGGGTGTGTTATTTTGCGTGTGCGTGTGTGCACTGTTATGCATTTGCTTGCTTTTTGTTTAACAGCTTGCCAAAGAGATAATGTAAACACACAGGAGACAACAATATTTTAAAACAAGAGAGCTCAGGAGATAGACATTTAGATAGAGAAGACACAAAATATCCAGCTTAAGCACACAAATGGTCTGGGCAAAATAAAGCTTAGATTTTGACTAGGAAGAGTGTTCTGCTTTGAAGCCAAAACCAAGATAAATCCCTAAACAGTGAATAAGTCCTCTTCGCTACTCTGTCATTCTTGTCCCATTTTTTTCTATAGGTTCTTTGAGAGGATAATGGCATATCTAAAGAGGGAAAAAAATCATCAAACATTCAGTCTTTTCTCTTTCACATGCTGTGATGCCTTTTCTCTTGTAACAAATGATGCAAAACTAATTAGAAAATATAAATTATTCCTTTTGGTGTTCTCATCTAAAGCATTTCAGTTGTTTTTGCCTACACATAGAGATGTAAGAATGTCTGAATTAAAAAGAACTGTAGTTTTGAAGTCAGCTTTGATCAAAATACACCCAAATTCTCGAAGACGCACACAAATTAATCCGCATGCACAAACATGAGAAACTGTACAAACTAACCCAGAACAAGTTTCAGCAAGAAGAATTCTTCTGTTCTCTCTGGTTATTGATTCGCAATGATCAGAGAGCCGATAAATCTCATTCCTTGGTTGAGTCACAAGGTTTTTCAGAGCCAGCGGGTATCCTCTCATTCAATGCTCAAGACTCAGACAGGACTATTCTCTGGTGTTTTTCAGAGCTGGAGTTGCTTAATGAATGGTGAAAACTTTGAATCCATGGCTTAACCCACCTCTGACTTTCCAGATGGAGTAGTTATAGCATCTACAAACCAGCAGGTGCCAACTGGATCACTCTAACCTGCCAAATCTTGATCTCTTGCTTAGAAAAAGCGTATAAATTCACCTAGTTAAATTTTTTAAGATTTTAAAGAAAGCTGAAAACCTGTAACCATTGACATCCATTATGGGAAATTAAATGTTTACATGTTTCATGCTTTCTTCAAAAAAAACCTTCAAAACTTTCAGAATCTCAAATTTCTGTTACAAGTGCCATTCGAGCCTGCTGTTCTCACACAAATCCATCAGTGGCCACTGTCCACAGACTGATTAACTAATCAAATTAATAGTGTTTTAAAAAGCATCGACTGAACAGCGCCCACCCCTTTCTCTAAACACAGCAAACAGTGTTTTGAAAAGCAATAAAGAAAAAGAAAACCCCCGGATTTTTATCACATTTTTAAACTTGAAAACATTCTCACACTATTATTTACTTGTTTATATATATTTTTGGCTTTTGTTTTTATTTTCTTAGCTGCTTTTTGGACACATTTTTGGCTGAACTTGAACCCCATCATCGCGGTCAACTCGCGGTCCTCTCTGCATCACAAGTCTGCTGACGTAAGCTGCGAGCCACCAGACAAACTGATAACAGCTGAAAAGTAGTCCACACGGAGGTGAGCGGCCAGCTGCTAGTGCGAAAAGGAATGATGTCATACCACCCCCCATCATTCATTTTAAAGATGAAATGCAAACATGCATACTTCTGGCTACATAATATGGAATCTTCATAAATATATATAGGGCTGCAGTTTTCGAGATGAACCTATGTTCCATATATCAGACATCTAAACTGATTTCAATTTAAAATACATGCAAAATCAGATATTTTGTTCAGAGTATCTGAGGCTCAAGCTATAGACTCTTTTTAGGGATGTAAACAAAAAAAAATGGTCCCAGCGTATTCCCTGTTTTACATTTTTAATTTCTATAGCTTCTGAGAATCCAAAAAGAGCCACACATTGATAAATGATGTTATGATAGCTGTTTTAACATTTAGTTATGATTGTATTGCCTCATTACAGTTATGAAATAGTTTAATAACAAGCCTGAAATGTTCATGGGCCAATGACATGACCACACTGAAATGGTCCATAAAGGCTCTGTCCTTAATGAAATAAGGGGTTGGAAGCAGCAGCTCATTCAAATAAAGACATACAAAAAACAGCACTCAAAAATACAGCTTTGAATAAAAGGGAATGAGAAGGGTATATTAAGACACATTCTAAGGACTCTTAAGTCCTATATTACATCTTCTAAAAAGGGCATGGGTTCTCTTTGAGCTTTGCCAACTGAAAACATGATCAAAATGGCGATCTACTTCAATGACAGTTGCCATCAATAACCTTCAAGTTCAAAAAAGTGAGCAACTGTCAGCTCTTTTGGCAAAAAAGTCCTGATATTACATCACATGTTAGTTAATAATGTAACACTTTAATGTAACTACTTATCTTACACATCTTGACTTCCCGAATATTGGATTCCAGAGTAAATTTAGAGGTCTTGTTAGTTTAGTCAGAGAAGAAATGAGCAGATTTTAACTGCTCACTTTGTGTGTACTGAAGGAGCTTTTAAAAGCGTGTTGATTGCTAATCAAAAAGGGATGTTTGCAGAATTAATTCTCGCCCATCAATGAGTAATGCTGCAGCTCCTAAATGTCTTGAGCCTATAAATAATTCATACATCCCCTTGCCCAGCTTCATATAACAAGCAATAATTTGCCTACAATGCATGTCAGGTGCTGTGTCAGTTCAGAGAAGAAGACAGAAAAAAACTAAACAGTGATTGAATGCTGAAATCATGCTTGTGTGTGTTTGTGTGTGCGCTCACCTTCCCTATACACAGACAGTAAAGCACACCTTTCAAATAGATGAGGAAGATAAATATGTTGTTGCCAGATACACTAGTTTACGTTTATCTATCGCACAGCCGTTCTTTCATGACTTCCCAGATAATCATAAGGAGTCACAGTGTACTGGGTGTCTTTTGTCAGTTTTGATGCTGTCCCTGCACACTTAAAGGCTGTCCCTGAGCTTGGTGGCTGATCCCATCATACCAGTTACTGAGAAAGAAATACAAATAAAGCAAAAGAAGTGTCTGAGCTAAACACAGCATAAATCCATTCTGGAAATTGGTGTGCTGCCTTTAATAATGTATGATTTTCACACAAAATAATTGCACAGAATACACTGCAATTATCAGATGTTGGCAAAAAAGAGGGTTACACTTTATTTGGATGATTTTTAATAACCCAAACCTTAACCTAAGAGTCTATGAATGTGTAAAAAGAGAGTTAGCTGACATGCAGTTGGAAACTTTTGAATATTTTCTTATAATACCAGAGGCCTTGTTTTCTGGTATTATCATGTGTTTTTAGTGGTTCGAATACAATTAGTCAGCTAAGAGGTGTTACCATTTCCTCTTAGTATTATATAAGCCACCCATTATGCCAAGTTCAGACTGCATGATTTTAAAAGTAGTCGTATCACAGGTGTTTTTACACTGCATGACTATCTGGGGTAGCGTTTCGTTGCTGCTGTGTTTACACTGCAAGATGGACTGGCGACATTGGATTTCACACTTCATGACTTTACAATAGGAAGAATCCCCAACGACTTTGGCTCGGTCTGAAATCAGTCTCTCACCACTAAACACATGAAGAAGTGACATGGAAACAACATGAGGTCATGTGGTATATCTTTTGTTATTAACTACATAATGAGAAAGAAGGCTTTAGTGGGGTAGAAAATTGACTTATATTGCTCACCTGGCCTTTGAAGGGAATTAGCAATTTCTCCTCAACTTTTTTATTTTATTTTAATTTTAATCGTAGACAGCTCCAGATATTTAGCATGCCAAATATCTCACGGTTGTCAGCGACTCATCTGCGATTCTCTCACAACACATCTTTGACAGTTTTCACTGTGAGATTGTTACTTGTGTGAACGAGCACCATTTTGTCTGTGATTTCAGCTATTTTACTGCAATTTCTCAAAACTTGTCAGCAAGTCAAAATTGAAGTTAAAATTATACAGTCTGAACTTGGCATTAGTAAAGGCTCCAAAAGTTTATTTATTTATTTATTTGGAAGTGCTGTCACAGCGCTTTTTGGTTCCAAACGTATGTCTAGTAAAAATGTCTTAAACATACTTGGTGGGGAACATTTCAATTTTCTGAAGAATATTTTGTGGATTGAAAAGCTTTTACTGTTGAAAAAAAATTCAAATTTAGAAATGCTAATCTCTGTCAGAAAACCTGGAGCAGAAATGTTCTTATTTTATTTTCTTATTTATTCTTATTTATAGGACTAAGTTTTGCATCAAACTTTAAAATCAAATTTGAAGACTGCTCAGTGCACAACTAAATGCATGAGCATACAGTATTATGGAAATAACTCAAAAAGGGAAAAGCAAGCAAATAAAACTGTGTGTCAATTGCTTTACACATTTGTTTTGGTACAATAAGTGAATTATGAATACCTTGGTTTAGAGTACTTTTACCACAACACGTATTATAATGATGATTTGAGAGCCAACTGCATGACACAAGTTAAAATATGTTTGTTTTATTACCAAAGTTTTCATTCACTCCTTTAAATGTGCTATATTAGTGGATCAATGCAGGGAAGATTGAATAAGAGTATAGAGAATGGAAAGTTCCGTTCTTCCATGTTTTTGGATCAACATAGGATCATTCTGAAAACTTAGCCCTGTATACATTTCTGGAGATCGAGAACTATGTAGCCAGAGCTACGTATGACTGCATTTTATCTTTAAAACAAACGATGGGGGCGGTATGACACCACTCCTTTTCTCACTAACCAGCTGAGCTGTTACCTCCATATGGACTGCTTTCCTGCTGTTACTAGTTTGTCCGGTAGCTCGGTACGACAACAGGGTTTGTGTCCGGTGATGAACGATTCCAGAAAGCAGATAAAACAAAAACAGAATCCAAAAAAACAAAATAAAAATATAACACATATATAATACAAATACACAAAAAAATAAAAAATAATAATAAAAAAAATTAAAAAACAAGTAAATAACAGGGTGAGAATGTGGTAAAATTGTGGTAAAAATCAGACGAGGGCTTTTCTTTTTCAGGATTGCTTTTCAAAACACTGCGGTTGGGTTTAAGGAAGGGGGTGGGCGGGTCAGTAGGTGCTTTTCAAAATACTATTGGTTGGGTTTAGGGAAGGAGGAGGGTGGGGGATCAGTCGGTTGGTCATTCCGTCAGTTAGTCAGTTGACAGCGGCCTCTGGTGGATTTACGAGAGAACACCAGGAGCAAATGGCACTCACAAGAGAGATCTAAAAAAAAAGCGTACACAGCAGCCTCCGGCTAACTGACAGGACACCAATCAATGAACTGCCCAATAAATTAATGGAATCCAAATTCCAGTGTCCTCCTTAATAATTCCTTACATTTTTATAGCGCTTATATAGACACTTACTTTACACACTTTTGGGGGAAATGTGTGTCCAGACTGCACACCACACACCAGCTGATTGGTGGAGAGGAAACAGAGTGATGCAGCCAATTATGATGCGATGATGTTTAGGAGGCCATGATGGACAGAGGCCAGTGGGCAAATTAGGCCAGGATGCCGGGGTTAAACCCCTACTATTTTCGAAGTATATTCTGAGATTTTTAATGACTACAGAGAGCCAGGACCTCGATTTAACATTTCATCAAAAAGACAGCACTCATTGAGTAGTATAGAGTCCTCATCAATATACTGAGGCATTAGGATTCACACAGACCACAGGACGAGCGCCCCCTGCTGGTCTCACCAACACCATTTTCAGCAGCAACCTAGCTTTCCCATGTGGTCTCCAATCCCAATACTGACCGGTCGCAACCGTTAGCTTCAGTGGGTGACCATGTGGGAGTCGCAGACAGCTAGTTGCTGCAATACCCAGAATACATTGCACTTTAATGACTCCTATTTTCTATAGTGGGCGACTTCGGATACAGTAAGTACTAGTAACTCTGCTGGACACCATTCCTCCATGACAAAGTGTGGTGACCCCTGGCCCAGAGCAGTGTAATTACAGCATCTACCAGCAGGGGTTAACTTGACCAGCATTAGCTAGCCAAACACTGACCTTTGTGAAATACAGGTCCATCTTTTCATCTAGTTACAGGAAGGGAACATTCAATAACACACGGGTATTGAGGCACTGAAGGCTGGTTGGAGGGTTGTGTGTGTATGTGTATTTGCCCGGGGTGGCTGTTCGTGTTCAAGCAGAATAGAGTCAGTGGGAGATCAGAAATGAAGACGTATCATCTTTTTTGCCATCTCTAATCTGTTTATATCTGTGTCCTCTGCTTTTGTCATGAGGGATCGATCCAAAGCTGCTTTTGTTCGTCCGTTATCTTTTTCTCGGAAGGAGTATGAAGGGGGTTACCCAATCTAATTCTCCCTGTGTGTAATATTCTGGGGAGCAATAATCACATTCAGCTCCAAGTTGATAATATCACACCACAAAAAGAAAAGGCAATATCTACCCATCATTGTATTCTTTTCCTTTATTTCTTTCCCACAAATGGACCTTTTTATTAAAAAAAATGAGAGCAGCAAAAGGTTGCCTGCTAATGGCTGTAGGTGTGTACATGATCCTATATCTTTCCTCATCGCGGAAGCAGTTTTGTTTGGTGTTCGACATTCAAGCTATCAGTTCGACAAAACTTGAAATGTACAGTTACACGAATGCTGTATTACCTTGAGATACAATGGCTCTTACTGCTAAGAGTTGAATGAGAAATGGATGAAGAATTCAACAGCGTTATGGAACGCAATTGTCTATTTAATATGTTTTATAAATGGTCAACTATAGATGGATCTGCAAAATACAACAGAGAGAAGTTGAAACAATCCTACATGTATGAAATCGGTTTTCTTGTTTCCTGCGGTTTCCATCCTAAGGTGTTTAAAAAAAACAAAAAAAAAAACAAGATTATAAACCAACCATTTGAGAAGTCCCAAATGTATCTATGTTTGCCAATGAATTTAATAATATCACAAATTCTTAATTTCTTCCTCCAGACTGCGAAAGCCACTAAGCCCACACCAATATGTGCTCATCTCTAAGCCAAGACAAATTTGAGCTAAAACATACAATTATCCACATAAAAACAGCTCCCCTCCTTAGCAGGCTGATTTCAGACCACACACACACACACACACACACACACACACACACACACACACACACACACACACACACACACACATAAACTTTAACCAGAGATTAACAGGGTAAAAATGGGCCTCGGCGAAGCAGTGGAGCAGTAGGTAGTGCTGTCGCCTTACAGCAAGAAGGTCGCTGGTTCAAACCTCACCTCAGTTGGCAATTCTGTGTGGAGTTTGCATATCCTTCCTGCGTTCGCGTGGGTTTCCTTCGGTTGCTCTGGTTTCCCCCATAGTCCAAAGACATGCGTTACAGGTGAATTGGGTAGGCTAAATTGTTCGTAGTGTATGAGTGTGTGTGTGTATGTGTGTGTGTGTGTGGATGTTTCCCATTGATGGACTGCGGCTGGAAGAGCATCCGCTGCGTAAAAACATGCTGGATAAGTTGGCAGTTTATTCTGCCGACAAGAAAATGAATGAATGAATGACTGAATGAATGAAAATTGGCCTCATACTGTTACACATTTATGAAATACCATTGACTATATTAAATATTGAAGTTCTGCTCAGTCGTCTAATCATTGCTAGCATCAAATGAAAGAGTTTAGGCTGTTACTAATGCAAATTCATAAGTACAACAGAAAATGTAAAACAATAAGAACAACTGTGCAAGAGTAAGTATAAAAAGGAAAACATGTCCATAGTGTTTTGATTGGCACCAGTGTTTTCATGAGACATGAATCAGCAATATGCACCGTCTGAAACACTGCATTTCAAATGCAATAAATCAGCTTTCGAAGGGCACTTCAGTGTAAAAACAATCATGGCTATCATTTTGAAGGGTTTTGTCAAGCAAAAGTGCTCAAAACTGAACTCTTCAAAGAAATGAATGATTTGGAAGAGCACAAGCAATGGACATTTTCGCTGACATGATTCACAGACACAGATAAAAAGATGACGCAGAAATGCATTAAGGGGACAGGATTTTGGTTACTTTGAAGGGATTACTTTAGGGCATAGGGATGAGCCCTTTAGCATAGAGCACAGCCAAACTGACAGAGGTTGAGATGAGACTCATAACAACATTTTCACAAAAGCCAAAGTTCTTTTTTTGCCATTTTTTGGTGGTGGCTTACCAATGGAAACTCCAAACAGTACATTATTGTCTTTACATAGGGTGCTTTCACACTAGCACTTTTGTTCCACATCCGGGTTTGTTTGATGTCAAAGTATGTTACGTTTAGCTAGTGTGAACGTGTCATCTGAACTCGGCTGTGCACACGTGAACCGTACCCGAGTCAGCCTGAAAGAGGTGGTCTGGGGTACGGTGCGGGTGAACTCTGGTCCGGTTCACTTCTGATATGAATGCAATCATACCAAATAATGGAATTAAACCGCCAACGTTCAATCGTGTGTGTATGTCTCTGTATTACATAGACTGTAAAATTTATGGAGGTAGTATCCGTGGCGTCACCCATAGGTTTCTGAACACTGCAAAAGAAGCTACAAGTAGGCGCGGCCAACCATCAACATTTTGTTCGCACGTCATCACACCCATGGTGAGATACCAAACAAGGACAAAGAGGCGGAGAGTGAGCGGAGCTACAGACACCTGCTGGCATTTTGTTTTGACCTGGCTTAGACAAACTTTACTTTGGGAAAAGGCTTAATACTTTATTATGTGTGACTCGTTTGTATTCTGACCACATGTGTTTTGTTGTGTACTATATCAATAAAGTGTTTAGACTTTTAAAAACACAGTTGTAATACATTGAGCTACTGAACATAGTTCTTATGACGTTTTTCTACAGGAGGAAAACGCAAATTACTTCCAAACACTTTAGATATAGTCTGTGTTAGTAAATGCAAGACTATTGATGGAATCCAGCATAACACTGTATGACAGAGCTTCAGAGGACTGTTCTAGAGCCTACAGCTAATCAATCTGTCAGATTCTGGAGTGCATCTAAGCAAAATATAAGTGATAAATAATCTTAAATAAAACAAATACATATAACTTTACTCACATGGGAAACGGAGACCAGGTGAATGTTTTGTGAGCACAATTAAGTGCACACAGCATCCCATATCATCTGATAATTGTAAGAAATAAGTTCAAAAGGAAACTGACTGTGTAAACAACACAAAAATATGATGAATATGCCGAGTTCAGTGGCTAATCTGTCGGAGTCAGCTGAGGTGAAGTAACCAGCGACCAGCGAGACCTAGCCGTCACTCAAGTGGCCACGCCCTTAATTATGCAAACTTAATTTAGCCTAATATAAAGAAAACGGATGAGTTAAAAAAAATAAATAAATTCACCCCCTCACAGTTGTCATGAAGGGTAATATTAGCTATATGAACCAAAATCTTTCTTTGTACCATTCTAACAGTGAGCTCAATTGAAATTTGCTCAGTTATGGAACCAGGACTAGCGTGATTTCGATAAATTGCAGTTTCAGTTAAATCCATATTGGCTTCCCGAGGGAGAGCGGGAGGTTGCCGCTTGTATCAACTACCTTGGTGACAAGCAGGACTATGTGCAAACAGTGATAATGTCTGCTTGTCTCCACCAAAAATAACTTTTGCAGACATCACGTGACATCTGAACATTTTCCATTTTTAATGAACACAAACTAGCCAAGAAGGTGGAAAGGGAGGGGGGTGGGATCAATTGAACTTGGGTTCGGTTCAGGAAATTGAACCGAGTGTGAAAGCACCCATAAACTACAAAAGTAAACTACAAAGTTTTCCTGCTAACATGTTACTGTACTTTGCATACTTTGGTTTTTAATGATTTCTATCACATCTTAACTGGCAAAAATGAAATACTTGGAGTTACAAAAAGAAATCGCTATCTTGACATCACTGCTGGAAAATAAACCGATGTATTAATACAGTCTTGTAAATGCGGTTTACTTGTGTAGGTTTGCAAGCAAATGGGGACAACAAGTTATTATAATAAGCTGATTTCTGTGAGTTGTCAGTTTATTGGTATGCATATAAACATGCACCGGGGATGTAATCTGTGCCTCACTTAAACAATCTAAGATGATTTGTCAAATTCTGGATCTTTAATTTATGATAACTGATTTATAGTTAATTTATGTCTTCAAACAAGTTTGCGAATCTGATTAGAATATCTGGTATAAAAATAATTTCAGAGCAAATTTTCTATGTGACAGTATTGTAGTTTTGTAATGTAATCTGCTTGTTAAGTTGTAAAATGGAATACTGTTTCTGGATCCAAACTGCTCATTCTATTTAAGAAAATATTTATTTAACTTTTTAGTCATATCACACATTGAAGTGCATGTCATATAAAATCATAGTGTAACAACAGTCTCTAGACATGCTGCATCACAGACACCAATAGCTTAACAATTTATCCAAATTTAATCCCTTTCTGGCCACCGGATATTAGGTATGGGTATATTTATTTTGCAATTTTGATTTTCAAAAGTATTGCATCTCTTTGTAAACTGTTATTATTACAATGTGTTGAGTCACATGACCCCCAAACAGTCTGATATAGCGCTTGGACTCGAAAGCCACTTGGTGTGATGTCACACTTAACAAACAGATGATGGAAGGCATAACTGGCTATTTAAATTCAATGTTGTGTCAAAGCAGCTAAATAAAATAAAATAAAATAAAATAAAATAAAATAAAATAAAATAAAATAAAATAAAATAAAATAAAATAAAATAAAATAAAATAAAATTAAATAAAATAAAATAAAATTAAATTAAATTAAATTAAATTAAATTGTGCACGTGGATTTTCTCAAGGTGCTCAGGTTTTCCTCACAAGTCCAAAGACATGTGGTATATGTGAATTGAGTAGGCTAAATTGTCCATAGCGTATGAGCGTGAAAAAGTGTGTATGGATGTTTCCCAGTAATGGGTGGCAGCTAGAAGGACATCCGTGGCGTAAAACATATGCTGGATAAATTGGCGGTTCATTCTGCTGTGGTGGTCCCAGATTAAGGGATTTAGCCAAAAAGGTAATGAAAAAAAAAAAAAAAAAAAAAAAAAAAATATATATATATATATATATATATATATATATATATATATATATATATATATATATATATATATATATATTAAAATATATAAAAAAAAAAAAAACATCATATTTAAGATTGTGGAACAATCCAGCATCTCAGGCAGGCAGGGGTAGTTGTAGAATGCTGGTGTTGTTCTAGAATTTTTTTTGCATCTGTGCTACTTCTGTACATTGCAAGTCACCAGCATATTAGTTATCAAAGTTGCGTACATGACTCCCATAAATGTTATAATTATTTCTTCACAAAAAATAAAATTAATTTTAAAAAATCTGTCAATGAGATTATTGGCAATGTCTATAATAAAGCACTCTCAGAAATTGGACTAAAGCAGATGGTGACTCAGTGTATGTATTTTGATATCTTAAAATACATATATTTGAATGTAAAATGTACATATTAGTCACTAAAATGTATAAAAATGTTCCCTTTGAACTTCTTGAAAAGGTACCATACCATGTTTTGGTACATTTATTTCAAAGTGTAATTAATATAAACCGAGATCAATTATTTTAAAAAACATCATTGAATATTAAAGATTTGTAAAAAATAATTGGTCCTACTTATATGAAGTGACCTTAACTACTAGGTACTTGCATCAAAATATAAATACAATGTACTCACTGTGTTCAAGAGCACCATAAGTGTTCTTCAATGCATAATCATGTAGGGTTAGGGTTTGGTTTGGTGGTATAGGTAGGTTAAGGGAATGTTCAACAGTGTCATGTTTAATGTAATTACAGAAATGAATTGCAGATGTAATTACATGCAGGTATTTAATCAACCATAAAGTGGGACTAAATCATTTGACAATGTTATTTTCCCCAACTTAATATAGTATGTTTGTAAGAAAACATCAGCAGTTGGTTCCTACTCTCAGCATCACTTTCACTTGAAATGACATGAATCATTTTGAGTCATTACTGAGCTCCAAACTGAATCGCCATTTATTTTTCTGACATTTCCTAATGTAATAAATTGAACGCTTATGAACGGCTATATTTATCAAGCGGCCATAATTATTACTAAAAGCCACTGGGCTCCCAAATGTTTTCTTTTATGGCATTTCTGTCATTTATTTTTGTCTGGAGCTTGCTGTAATGTATGGCAGAGACATGTCTGACACATATCCTTTTACATTAAAAGTCACTTTGGTCAGGGTGACTTTAATCTCCCACAGTAAGAATCTACCAAACACACATCATTATGTGGCATCGTCTCGCTTCAAGGTGAACCGTTTATCCTTTTCATTTCACGAGAAAAGAACTCCTCTTTAAATGTCTGTCTTTCCCCCAAGAATCGGAGTCTCCTTTGCCACAAAGATCTGAGGAGCTTTTAAGGGTATTTCATTAAATACATTGAAGCAGATTATGCCATTACATTTATGTAACTGAAACACAATCAGACATAAAAGAAATTTAAAAAAAACAAGCCGTATGGATGATCTATTCCCTGCCCACGTATCAAAGTCCCTGTCTTCTAATCAGTAGGACAGATGTAGGATTCTGCAGTCTGTGATGTAGATTGGCATGCAGCAAAAGCGTGAAGCACGTCTCCTTTTTACTGACTCCCCTTATTGGCATTCAACGCCATTGTTCTCCCATTTCAACGCTTTGCTGTTTCTATGGCAACCCGAGACGTAATCAGAGGCAGGCAGTTAAAGATGTGCCTCTATCACAGATAGCGGTACCAGTTCCTGATAAAAAAGAGAGCTCAGATAAAACGTCCTACATATGTGCCTTAAGAGAGAATCTCAAGTCCTATAATACATCACAACTCCTGGGAGAAGGACAGAACACACTGCAGCAAACAGCTTCAGCATGAGGCTCTGTGCAACACATCAAGCTAGTATTATGCAATAGATGGACAGCATGTGGACTCTGCATACTGTAAATAAAGGAGGTTTGGATATGTGTTACACCTATTACCATGAGGTGCATAAAATCAAGCATACAGCAAAACAACATGTCTAGAATAGCCAGGTTCTGAAGAATGGTGGCCTTTCCTGTTGTAAATCAAAGGTTGTATTTACTTGTATGCATTATGTTGATCATAAGTGACATTATGGATGTTCATTATAGTTCAGGATATTTGGATTTTAAATAAATGATGCTCTTTTCATCCTAAAAGAATGTATTAGAGGTTCCACAAAAACCTCTGAAAGATAATGTCAGACTAAAGCCTGAAATGATTGCTGGTGAAAATACAGCTTTGCTGTGACATGAATAAACGCCATTTAAAAAATATTAAAACTGAAAATATAAATATATATTTAATTTCACAATAATACATAATAATACAATACTTTTGCATTTATTTTTGATACCCATCTTAAAAAAAAAAAAAAAAAAAAAAGGGTAATACACCATGAAATGTACTGAATTATGTAGCCAGAAGTACGTATGACTGATTTCATTTTTAAAACGAACGCTACGGGGGGTATGGCGCTGTTGCTTTTCTCGCTTACCAGCTGACCGGTTAGCAGTTTGTCCTGTTAGCTCACCATGTACGTTGGCGGACCTGAGAAGTAGATAGGAGTTAATCATGATGAAGGGGTTCAAGTCTGGTGAGGAACTGCTTCAGAGATCAGGTAAGACAAAAACAGAAGCCAAAATAATTAAATAAACAAGTAAATAACAGGGTAAGAATGTGGTAAAATCTGAAAATGTGGTTAAAACCAGATGAGGGCTTTTCTTTTTTCTGGATTGATTTTGAAAAATGTTGGTTGGGTTTAGGAAAGTGGGTGGATGAGTCAATCAATACAATTGGTTGTCATTCAGTCAGTCAGTCGACAGCGGCCTCTGGTGGGTTTACATGAGAACAGCAGGTGCAAATAGCACTCGCGAGAAAAAATTAGAGTAAATAAAATAAAAAAATAAATAAAAAAAAATGAAACTTCTGAACGTAAAGGATTACAATATTAAGTTACTCTCCAAAAAATGTTAATAGTTGCATTACTTAGTTACTTTTTATGGTAAGTAATGAGTTAGGTTACTTTTGCAAAACTTTTTTTTTTCCCGGACTAAAGCTTTCTGGTCTGATTTAAACTTGTAGGTTTATTCTTCTTCTTCTTCTTTAAATAGAAGAGTTCTGCAATTAACAACACACTGGATAACCTACACCTTCATTTTTGTCTTTGATGCATTTAAAATAATGTAATTTATTTAAAAAATAATAATAATAAAATAATACTTTCATATCAGAAATGTAAAACTCTGCAAGCTTTTTTTTTTTTTTTTCTCATGAAGACCAAATTCTTTTATTGAGTGCATGATTACACTGATTTCATTCATTCATTCATTAATTTTCTTTTCGGCTTAGTCTCTTTATTATTCTGGGGTTGCCACAGAGGAATGAACCACCAACTTATCCAGCATATGTTTTACACAACGGATGCCTTTCCATCCATACACACTCATTCTCACACATACACTACAGACAATTTAGCTTACCTAATTGACCTATACCACCTCTTTTGGCTTGTGGGGGAAACCGGAGCATGTGAGTTAAACCGGAGAACATGGAAACTCCACACAGAAATGCCAACTGACCCAGCCAAGGCTCTAACCAGTGACTCTCTTGCTGTAAGGTGATTGTGCTACCCACTGCACCACCGTGACACCTACATTTATTTTAACTTAGCAATTTATTTTTTATAAAGCTAAGTAGTTCACATTTATTTATTATATACCCCTGAAGAGTAATAATTTTACATAGCTTTCAATACTTGTAATGTCTTACCCCCAACACTGGTGTTAACTGACATATCACCATTGTTAACAAGCACAACTTACAATTTTATTATTTTTACAATATTAAAAATTTTAATAATGTTTTAGTCAATGTTGAACTATGAGTATACAGTACTGTACAAGACTGATCCTACTGGTTCATGATATTAAATACAGTAACTAACATGAACTAATGGACCATTATTTTAAAGTATTCGCAAATAAATGTACTTCTAATATCTGATATATTTCATGACAAGTTCCACAAAGTTCCACATTTAAAAGAATAATTAATGATCAATATAAACATTTTCTTCTTTAAGGTTAATAACAAAATGAAAACCAAAAATGAGATTGTACATTCATTGGAACATGATTACCTTCATATCCAGTGAATAAGATGGAACTGGAAAGTAATACAATTTTCATGAAAGACCTTTTTTTTCTCCCTCTCATATTTGATCTACGTCTTCTAAGATTTACAAAAAGACATGTGAGATGTCATTCTTTGTGGTCAAAATCCGATAAGGTGAGAGACTTTATTATTAATTTTGTTGATGTTGCTGAGACCTTTCCTTTAGCTTTAAAAATTCAGTCAAAGTATCAGAACTTTCGTCATGTCAGTTACTTCAATCATTGATTGATTCCTCAAAGGTGAAAAGTTCCAGGCACATCTCTGTAATGACAAAGCCACTCTTTCTACCTCGCTCTGACTGACATCTTCAACTGCTTTGATTCTTTTCATTTTAAAGCATTTCGCCCAATTGCATCACCGAGATTCAAGCAATGATAAATGAATAATTATGTTAAAAGTGTCAAAAAAATGTCACCAGCGGTGTTTGTGAGTGCGTGCGTGTGCGATAGATGAGATTAAAAGATATGTGCTACACCTTGTTTTTGCTTTAGGTCATGTTGTGAAAGTTAGATTTGATGAAGATACTGCGATAGTGTCTGGAGACGAAGTGTTGAGTGTTTTCAAGTGTTGTACACTTAACCTTATATGTCCAGTGTGCTGCACTTAAGCTTCACTCAGATGCCAGTGGCAAGGCCAGAATTTTTAAGTGAATAGATCTAGGTGAAATAAGGAGGACATACTTTTACTATACATGAGATTAAAAAAAAAAAAAGAAAAAAAAAAAAAAAACGAAAAGAAAAGAAAAGAAAAATACAGGAAACTAAATTCTGCTTTTTAAAAAAAATGAGTTAACTTATAGAGCAGGGAAAATAAGTATTGAATAAGTCATGTTTTTTTTTTTTTTTTTTTTTTTCATAATAGACTTGTAGCGAACCTGAAGTGACTGACACTTTTCTTTTGAAATGTAGCTGCTTATGTCCATGTCTCACCTGAGTCTTGCACAGTAAGGCTGACTGGACAACTTAGACAAAAATTATTTTATTAGATTTTTTAGACAAAGATTAATTTATTAGTGAGGACATTTTTATCTGTAGATATTGGTGGGGACACAACCCCTCTATCAATGCTAATACTACACCGTTGCATAACCTAATTTGTAAACTAATTAGATTTTTCTTTGCAGATATGGATTTCTTTGGTTGTTTCCAACATCCAGGACAAATTTCAAGTCAATCGATATGAACTGAAAATTTAAACATACAACGTGCGTTTTCCTTATTTTGAATTACATCAAATTTAAATATTGATGAATTTGTATTTACATTACCATAAACTGTATTAAATAAAGCAACATGTTCTATAAATCTTGAAACATGCTAGCCTCTTTTAAAAAGTTTAGGTAACAAAAGAATTTTTGGCATGACTTATGAATCACAACATTTTCCTATAGTGTTCCACTTCTCGTGAAAGAGCAGGGGTGAAAACCCGGTGTCCTGGCCAAAGTCCCTCTATCTGTCTTATGATCATGGTCTCCAAATCATCCCTTTCCATCGAATTGGCTCTATCACTGTCTCTCCACTCCACCAATAGCTGGTGTGTGGTAAAGCGCACTGATGCCGTTGTCCTGTGGCTGCCGTCACATCATCCAAGTGGGTGCTGCACACTGGTGGTGGTGTGGAGAGACAGTTTGTTTTTGACAAACACTGGGAATTGGAATCAGAACAAAATAAGAAAAAAAAATGCAAATGCATTCCAGTAAATAAAATAATTATTAAAGGAGGGCTAGAAAAAGCTGTCAGTCACTCCTTAAAATTTGATCAGCCCATTAGATTCTGCTGTTATGCTGATGTATAGACCCCACACATTACAAGTAAAACTATATTAGCAACATTAGTAGCCTATATACATAATTATCTAAATGAGCTGTTTTCAATTAAAACAAGTTTAAACATGACATGACATTTGATCTAAAGATATTATTCCACAAACATGCTTTGCTAAAAAAACTTTTTTATTATTATTTTACAATGACATTTGAAAGTGTCTGGAAGTTAGCCATAGGAACTGGAACTGGTGAGTGGGTTTAGTGCAGTAGTATATTCTAATAGAGGTCCATACCTGGACCAAACAAAGGTCCAATATAGACTAAACGAATTTAAAAATAAAAATACTGGAGTAAAATAAATATATTGAGACAGCTTTTAAACATGATCGACCCAGCACAGCCTCTCACTCTCTTAACAGTAAGTGAAGAAAATGTGTTCAATCAAATGGTTTTCGTTACAATTTCAGCATCCTATCCAATCACATGTGATTATGCAAATGGTCCTCGCGAAGAGATCCGAGTCGCATCCTATCGCATCAATATATGCAAATATATACGATGATGTTGCAACTGTAAGCAAGCAGCATGCAGACACACAGGAATGTTATCACCAATCAATATCAGAATTAGACTTTGCAAACATGAGTAGAGCTTATTAGCTTAATGTTAAGTGTACAGGAAGAGGACAGAAAAGTAGATGTTCATTCTGCCCCACAAGAAACTCAAAATGCATAGCTGTCTATGCTTTATGTCTAAAAAACAACATAAAGACACAGGAATTTCACATGAAGCTATCCTCAAAGTCAGAGCTATGAGTAAAAATAAATAAACCAGCCAATGACCAGTCATTCCATAACAGGCTGCAAACATGGAGCATGTTGGATTGGATTGATTACGCAGACTGGCAGACTTGCAGACTTGCATTTAACAATGACCATCGAATAGAAGCACACAATTGCTATACAAGTGCTTGTCCATCACGATCTCCATGCAGGAGTTCTTCTTTTATACAAAAAATGCTCAAATGTGTCTCATTTGGTTGTGTGAATCAGCAGATGTGTGCAAGTGTACCAAAGTCACCCTGGCCCTTATGTAGCTTCACAACTGGCATTACTCAAACCAGAGAGTCATCAGCATTTGGACAACATAGAAAGAACTGCTTCCTGGTTTCAATGGGATTCAATTCGACATCTTTTTGGAACAATTACAGCCAACAGCAACCATAAACTGGCAGAATTCACTCAAAAAATGATTTCCCACTACGCTTACAGCCTTGCAACTAGTTTGCAGTAAACACATTTTCTATTTACTGAAAAGAGAATGGACGGGAGGGAGAAAATGTGAAATGTTCGCTCACTAAAATTTCACCTTACCTCATGCCTCGCGCATTCCTTTTTCAAACCATTTCCAAACAGGTTTAACAAAGCAAATTAGAGGGTAGGATGGGGAGCGTTCCTCGCTAAATTTAACACATAGCGCTTATCGCAAACAGTGCGTTAAGCAAATCACAAGGAAAAGATGTGCATACGCTCAACTGACAATAACTGTTTACAGACTGCCGCTGCTTCGTTGACTTCGAAAACAGCCGCCGCTTATTGACTGGCTCTGGAAAAAAGCGAACACCCCTCCTGAAGTTAATCAGTAGCGCAGTCCGCTGGGAGCTCACCTTCTCCTTCTACCGGCTCCCGTCTCCGTAAATTTAACGAGGCCACAGCGTTTAGTTTCATGGACGGCTAATTCTGTTTGTTTTGAATGGCATGCGCCGTACGTTGACCGGGATGCTTAATTAGCGCTATTATGAAAGTCTGTTTACAAATGAGCAGAGTAATCCCTGTGACAGCATGCAAAGATGTGATTCTCCCTTTCCCCTGGTGTCTAAACTGAAGCACCAGGGCAGAAAGAAAACCGTAAACATACTGATTCTCTTTTAGATTCCATAATGACTTTAGGCATCCAGTCGAGAACAACTGAATGCATCAAGGTCCATACAGCTGTGACTCCTGCAGAAATCAAAACGTTTGGCATTTCTTTGACTATTAAAATTTAGAGTTGCATATGCATAGTGCATAAATATGCATGCAAAATATGTTTTAGATGACATCCTTGGGCTGAAAAGGATCTCTTGTGTGGCTTGCATATCTCCAGAGTATTCTGTGTACTGTAAACATCTGTCTGCAAGATTTGTGTTTACGTGCTTATATTCAAAACTATCAAAACTCATCAGAAGGTGTCCTTCATAGGATGGTAGTCACTTCTAAATTGTTTATTATGTGTCATCACAGGAACCTGGGGAAATTAAATATGGCTACATTCATTTATATGATGCTAGTAGACATTTTCTTTAGTAAAACAGGGCACAAATCAAATATGAGGCAACTGCAAAGCAAAATATGATGCTAATAGAATTGGGTGCAGGTTATGAATACACTTCTTTTTTTCAGTTTCAAAAGCTGTCAATGACAAACATTAAATTTTATCTCATGTTGACAGAATCAGAAATTAGCTGTTTTTACTACTTATGTGTGGTAGATTTTAGTGTGAGAAATGCTATATTTAAGGCTATGTATTTTTTATTGTTGTTTCATGTTCAATCACTTGCTTACTGTGAAGCTGGAGACATTTTATCTGCTTCTGTTTGAACTATTATGAAAACTGTATTTCAGAATGATGTAATTCACAGTACTTGTACATGCTGGCCACTGGCAAGCAGAAAGTAAACAAACCAATTCATGGAATTTTACAGTCTCTTCAATAAATTATGGCCAACGTGTACATTTGCTGATCATTTTAAATAGCTCTGCATATTTTATTAAACTACACATTGGCTTGTTTTTTAAAGCCTAGAATTCTTCAGCAATAAGCTATATATAGAGCATGAAAACAACAAGTTAAGTGTTGAGGTCAAAATTGACTTCACACTTAAGCACAGATGCAACATGAAGGTGTTAACTGTTAAACTGCACACATAATGTACCATAACATTGATCTGAGGGGAAGAAAAAAATCTAAATTAAAAATAGCACACACCATGTCTCAAACTCACATACTGAAGTGTTATAATCACAGACTCCTCCAAACAACTGTTAAAATAACTAACAAACTCTTTGTCATTTTCATAATACTTCTAATTAGTGGAATATATTATAATTAGCAATAATCAGTAACCTTAACACAGAAGTTCTGGCCAGGATTTATAAAATAAAATATGTATCCACCTACAGTACATACAGTATATTGACATAATTTTTAATTATATATTCTTAAGGGGATTGTATTGTGTTCTTTTACAAAATCTTGATATTGTTTGGGGTGTACTAGAGCATGCTCTTAAGCTTGGTGGTGCAAAGATACAAAACAAAACAACATTATACTTATAATAATTTACATTACAACAATACCTTGCTTCCCAGTCTGGCACAAACAGCATGGTTAGTTCTGGGATTAAGGCCTGCCTTCTGAAAAATGAAATGTGTTGTCATTGGCTAGTTGTCCTAGCGTATTGTAAACGGCTAATCGCTTAGATTTTTAGATTCTTAGATGTTTATTTTAGATTAGATTCTTAGATATTTCCATACTACTACACCCATTGCCACAGCAACAATTTGTGTCTGTTCTATGATGGCTGGCACTTAGTCAGAGAGAATTCAATCGAGTTTAGTCATACAAAAGTGTACGGTTTTAAAAAGGAGGCTTGGCACCCAATCCTACCCTTAAACCCAACAGTCACTGGGTATTACAAATTGTACTATATTGTACGAATTAGATTGTACGAATTCATATAAATTAGCCACTAAATCAAAAAAAGTTATGAATTGCCGTGAGATTGCATTGGAATGCACACATGTACAAGTAAAATAAAACATTTATGATTTGTAAAATATGCACTGATGTCTATGGAAGACGATGATAATCATGTTATACAATCTGATGATGTTTGTTTCTAAAAAGAGATATACACTATTTATAAAATTAGAATGTTTACTTAATTGTTGTCACAGTTAAGCAGCCACTTTGTTTCCCACTTAAAGTACTTAGTGAGAAGTCGATTAGTTTACGTTGTAAATCCAGCAACTCTAATCTTTCCCTTGCAATGCAGACAATCATGCCCATTAGCTGTCATAGACCAAATGACATGATCATGAAGCTCTTGAAATGTTCAAATGCATGTTTTACAATATAATAAATTTCAGCTGAAAATATTGATTAAGAGTATGTAACGTTTGTACTGTTTTGCCCAACCCAACCAATCAAATTTCAATAGGCTGAATGTATTTATTTATTTGATCTGTTCTACTTTTCCTCCGGTTTCCCCCACAGTCTAAAAACATGCGTTATAGATTAATTGGATTAACTAAATTGGCTGTGGTGTATGGGTGCGTGTGTGAATGTGAAAGTGTAAAGGTGTTTCCTAGTACTGGGTTGCAGCTGAAAGGCAAACATATTTAAAATCTGTTTAATGAGATCTTTTGCTAATTACATGAAACATGAGACATTCCTTTTTTATTTCACGCTATAACAAGAAGTTAAGAAAGAAGAATTGGATACACTTGCATGTGCTGTGATCTGTCAAACTTCATTAAAGCAGCATTTATAGTCATCCTTTATTGCTAAAACATACAATTACAATATAATGTGAAAAACATAACTTTGTTTATTGCCAAACATATGTACACTGCTTATATTTATTTGATGTGATGTGTGCTATTCCCAGTGGTGAAAAGAGTACTGAAAACTCATACTTAAGTAATAGTACCATTACTTGCCTAAAATTATTGTGCTTTGAGTAAATTGAGTAAATGTATCTGTCGTAAATATTACTTAAAGTAAGAGTAAAAAGTAGACATTTCAAAAGTACTCAAGAGTAGTGAGTTTTGAGTATTACGCGGGAAAAACTGATGCATTTACATGTAATCTGTGCATGTGTGTAAACGTAACATTCTGTGGTGCATTTAGTTTAGGCTCACAGCGTCATAAGACGTCTAGTCAGCATCTAAGGACAACGTTATTTTGATGTCCAATAATGACATCACATGACGTTGATATTTGGTTGATTTTAGTTTGTGTTAGAAGGTGACCAAAATCCAACGTTGCGCCAATATCTAATATCAATAAATTGATGTTATTACTGACATTTATTCGTCAGGTATGGCAACCAAATCCTGAAACACCTGGGACCTGTTTCAGTAAGGAGGTTTAACCAACTCAGAGTTTAAACTTAAACTCTGAGTTGTTTTACCGAGAGATTAAAAACACGGAGGATCTGAGTTAGGTTAATCAACTTTGAGTAGACCAACTCAGAGTTAAGCGTGCACACCGCAACTATAAAAATGGCATTATCAATGGAGCAAAGACATTACGAGTCACCATTTCTTTCTCCAGCTAAACTTGATGTGCTCATGCAAAGTTATAGCAAATATGACCATATATTTAAAAAAGCAACACCACTGCATCAGTGAAACAGAGACTTTTAGCGTGGGAAAACAGCTCAAGTTAATGTGGAATTTTACATTCAAAGTGTTTCAATATTTAAGTAAAATAAAATAAGTAACACTACAGTATGTGTGACGTTAATATTAATTTACACACAATCCCACTTTTATACACGTTGATCAGTATTAATAGATTTGAAAGTGCACTTGTGTGTCTGCCTTTTTTATTGATCAAGTGAAAGAGGTTGATACAACATTTAGAATGTAAGCAGAACTAAACAATATTATTTAGAAAGAATAAAAATCACATTAATCTAGTATTAAAAGTATCGATACTACACTAAAAATGTACTCAAGGAAAAGTAAAAGTACACATTTTTAAAACTACTTAGTAAATTACAATTCCTGAGAAAAACTCCTTAATTACTTTCACTATATATACTTTTTAATGATATATATATATATATATATATATATATATATATATATATATATATATATATATATATATATATATATATATATATATATATATATATATATATATATATATATATATATATATGGAATACATTTCATGTAAAACTTTAATAAAAATAAAATATTAATGTATATTGTAATAACACAAAGCCTTAAATAACAATAAATTTGTAACATTCCATTATCATGTATGCTTACATGAAACAAAACACATTACATACTGTATAATGTCAAAATGTAAAATGTAAATGATATTGTTGTCCAGCTCTAATCTGCAAAAAAAGATCTTACGAACATTAACATTACATTTCACATGAAGCTGCTTCAAAAACTAAATGAATATTTAAAATCTCTTCATGAGTACTTTTATTTGACAGTCCTCCCAATGAAAGGTCTGACCACTGGATGTCATGATTGACCAATGTGAATCAAGCATTATAGAAATGCGGATAATACTTGAAACTCTTCAGTCACTCTTACAGCCTGTGATGTGGCAATATATTATTCATTAAAGATGCCTGCTTGGATATACACAGAGAAATGCGGGTGTCTTGTTCACAGAGGCACCTGTCACCAGAGGGGGGAGTTCCTATTACAGGAGCACTCTGTGTTTTAAAGCCTGCGTGATGACATTTGGTAAATTATTTAAACATGCATGGCAGGTGTCTGCTGAAGGTGTCATATGCTATATCAGCGCGATTTATTTTGCCTTATTTTTATGCCAGCTCAAGTCTGCTTGTTCGTTTTCTCTTTTCTTGTTGCTTCTCTTACTTTTACAGCCTGTCAAAGAATCTTTTTCTTCTTCTCCTCTCTATGATTGCGATACCCCAAAGCGATATTGGAGATGCTTCAAATGCAATTCAGAGCATCGGCCCCATTATTTCCTTGTCCGTGCTGACATTATGTGTACACACCACAGTGAGGAGAAAATGAGCTTTTTATTTGGTCTCTGTCTGGCAATTGTTCCCTTCCCTCAGCTTAAAGCATTTAGACTTACCATCATCTTATGTTTTCCTCTCCTCTGGCGGTGACACTCAGATGTAATCCCCTTGTGAGGAATGTCAAATGGAAGTGCGGTCTCTCCTCCGATGGCTCCCCAGAGTCTTTTAATACCATTGCAGGAGCTTTTGATCACACTTGTGACCTGCAAACAAGTTCCTGTGTAAGATTATACCTTTCACCACACAATCACATCATCCCAAGGGCAAATTACTGACTGCACATTTTCTTTTGCTTTCTTTCTTTCTTTTTTTCGGCTTGGATAGTTGCCATATGAACAAACCACCTAGCCATGTCATGATTAGGAAAGGCCATGTGGTTTCATTACCTTGATAAATAAAGGTCACCCTACTGTGCTGTGCAGAGAACTTTAAGCATCTTACGGCCATCTGGAGCTGCTGTTCGAATTATAAATTGGTGGAACACAACACAATTTGCATATTTATCTAAAAACACAACTTCAGACCATCACCAAAAACATTGAGTTAAGTTTATCTTATAATCAAATGAAGATGATAAGTTTTGTGCATTGAAATCATACTTGTGCTATGCCTATACTCCACAGCCATTTAGCAGATTTCTCTCTTTGTCTACTACAATATGTGTACATGGATATAAAATGTAATATATTTCAAATATACACTTTCATTTCCTTATAATATATATTTAAAATAGGTGTCGCATTGGCGCAGTGGATAGCACTAACACCTCACAGCAAGAAGGCAGCTGGTTCGAGTCTCACCTGAGTCAGTTGGCTTTTCTGTGTGGGGTTTGCATGTTCTCTCTGTGTTGGCATGGTTTTCCGCCAGATGCTCCGGTTTCCCCCACAGTCCAAAGACATGCGCTATAAGTGAATTGGGCAAGCTAAATTGACCATAGTGTATGTGTGTGAATGTGAGTGTATGGGTGTTTCCCAGTGCTGAGATGCAGCTGGAAGGGTATCCGCTATGTAAAACATATGTTGGATAAGTTGACGGTTCATTCCGCTATGACAACCCCTGATTAATAAAGGCACTAAGCTGAAAAGAAAAATAATAAATTAAATTTAACAAAATTAATTTGGGCTCATGTTCAAGTTAAACCTTAACAGGAGCAAGACTTTTCTATAGGTATGTTTTTACTTACAGTAGTCAACATTTGAAGAGGATCAAAAAAAGTTTACCAAAGTTGTCCTACAAGAACAAACAGGTATTGTTCAATGATCATTTTATATGATGTCTATTTTGTACATAAAAAGGTACTTGTGCTAATCTTACACACTACAGGCATTGGGTATATATGGAGACATTCTTATTGTAAACTGTCTTGGTTTTCCCTTTAAATGGTCCCCATTATTCTATTTAACAGGTTCCTCATTTTGTTTTGGAAATCTTCTACAAACACACATATCGGTGATGGAAAACCCTTTAATTCACTTCTAAAATTCTTTTAAAAACACTTTCATTTTCTTATATTTAAAATCACACAGTTTTCAAATTATTTATTTGATTTGGTTGAAGATACAGTACCGGTCAAAAGTGTTTGGGGTAAGTTTTTTTAAGAAAATTATTCTGTCCATCAAGGTGTAATGTAATGTAATGTGTTTATATAGTGTATTTATTGTGTATGGCCATACACCCAAAGCACCTTTACAATCCTGAGAGAGGGTCTCTCCACACCACCACAAGTGTGCAGCATCCACTTGGATAATGCGACGGCAGCCACAGGCCAAATGTGCCAGTGCGCTCACCACACACCAGCTATTGGGGCAGTGAAGAGACAGTGATAGAGTCAATTCAGTGGATGGGTATGATTGGGAGGCCATGATCGGTAAGGGCCGATGGAGTGACTTTGACTGGGAGTGACTTTTGACTAGTTAAACCCCTATTCTTTGCAAGAAGTGCCATGGGATTTTTAATGACCACAGACAGTCAGGACCTCGGTTTAACGTCTCATCCTAAAGACAGAAGGTGGCATTTATTAAATGTAAAATAACTGTTAAATTGTTAATTATTTATTACAATTTGAAATAACTGTTTTCTTATTGTATGTAGTTTCAAAAAAATATTACTCTGGTCATTATTGCTTTTATTACTATTACCATTAATAATAATAATAATAATAATAATAATAATAATAATAATAATAATCATTAATATTACATTGATTTCTAAAGGAATATGTGACTGAAAACTGGAGTAATGAAGCTAAAAATCATCATTAAAATCACTAGAATATATATTTTTTAATTCATGATAAATTACTTTGGAACAGCTATTTTATAGTGCAATAACATTTCACAATTTTACAATTGTCACTGTATTTTTTATTAAATAAATGCAGCCTTGGTGAGCAGGAGAAGCTTATTTTAAAATATTTAAGAAATCCTACTGACCCCAAACTTTTGACCAGTAGTGTATGTTCTTTCTAAACCCCTCCTTTCTAAGAGCCCACTCTGTTCTCATTGGTCTACTGCTTACACCGTGTTATGGAAATACATTTCCATCATCATATCTGACAGGTAGTTTTCTTGCCCAAGCGATCATAAACACTACAATCACTGTGTTGATTGTACTATATAACTACAGTTGTTAATCAACCCCGAACTCCATTGCATTTACACATTTATATTTAATCATTAAGCAGACGCTTTTGTCCGAAGTAACTTACAATTATGGACATCTTACATTTTTTTTTTTTTACAATTTTTTTGAAGAGAAAGGGAAGGAGAGAGAGAGAGAAAATGATTCTACAGGTGGTGTTGGTTTTATTAATCTGGGTTAAGGTGCTCTCGAAAAAAGATGGGTTTTTAGTAGACGAATGAAAGGTACCAGTGAATCCACAGTCCGTGTGGTAAAGGCAAGATCATTCCACCAGTGTGAAACATTGAATGAAAAGGTTTTGGAAGGTGACGTATAGCCTCTCTACGATGGTACCACAAGGCAAGGCATTATAAGCACAACATGTGCAGAATATTCCCTTTCGGCTAGGTGGGAAAAACGTTTACATTTTTGATGTCAGTCAAAAAGGTTCACCAAAGTTGTCCTGCAAGAGGAAATGTTTTAGGTTACGTCAATGACTACGTACTATAATTTGTGGTTCATTATAAAACCTGATGACTGCACAATGTATTCCCTTCATGTATTTGAATGTTTCAAAAGATATAAGTAAATATTTTTATATATATATATATATATATATATATATATATATATATATATATATATATATATATATATATATATATATATACACACACACACACACAAAAACAATATGTATCATGCACTTTGATCAAGGTTTGTCAATGACCAAACAATAGCTGCGTCCCTAATGGCACACTATGCACTGTATACTTATCCACTTACACACTCAACAGCATAGTATATGCATGTAGTGTCATCCCAAATGAAACACTAATGTGTTTTGACGGTTGCCAAATTAATGAAATAAATGAGCAAACTACCAAATTATACCTGCCAGGAGTATAAAAACATTCACCATCGGGAGGCACTATAATCCAATTTAATAGGAAAATACTGCTTTCACAATGCAACATAAGTTATCCAACACGTGGGCCCGATAGCTCCGCCCCTTCCACTATGAGTTGAATAAGTGCATCATCCGGGTAGTTAAAGTGCACTTATTATTTTTAGAGCTTTTAGTGTGAATGCACTATGTACATTATTTATACAAAATGGCGCAGAATAGTGTATAAGTATACGATTTGGGATGCACCTAATATTCGGTGAAGTTATGCATGCACTATTATATAATCATATTTTATAAAGTAACTTCAACTTATAATTTCAAGGCAAAATGTTTTGAGAGTCTGTGATTATTGAATCGCACCCTGGGTGAACTGGACTAACCTGGATTGGTGCTAATAGTAATTAGAAACTATTTTATTCACAAGGTGTTCCAGTGTGATCCCGGTACACCAACTCATTTAAATCTTTATTATCATTTCTCATGATTAACTTTCTCCCAAGGCAGCCTTATCGCAGATGAGTGTGAATCCAGAGTCTCTCATCTGAGCCGTTTTGAAGCGAATGAGTGTTAGTGCTGAAGGGAGAGGCTGCTCATCATCTCCGGCAGAAACAGGTCAGCTCCTGAAGAATACAACAGGGGGACGTTCCCTCGCTATGCATGTCTGCACAATTATAGTATTCGTGTAATTGCTGTTTGTTTCCTGCTGCCACACAAGATGTCACAGCAGGGTTACTTTTGCTCTCTGCAGTATCCCAAAACTGTTTATTAAGAATCTTGAAAGCTAAGAAATTTGGCTGTCGGTATATGCAAAAACTTGGGGAAACAAATTCTTATCAAGTACATCCTTCTTTAAAAAAAAATAAATAAATAAATAAATAAAAACACTAGTACAATTGTTAAATGTAACTGTTGGCAAATCTTAGAGTAGTTATAAATTTTACTAACAGAAACCGTTGCTAACTCACCAACGTCACTTTAGAGCTGGTATTTGAATGATTCTCTAGCGTAATGTCTAAAGGGGTGCCAAAAACAGGTGATTTTGCTGACATTTAAAGATTATAAGGCTAAACCGTATGAAATGCCACTAGTCTACAGATATCTCATTACAGTCTATTACAGTCTACAGCATTTCTGTGTTGCAATCGGGATATCCCAATAATTGACCATGAAAAGAAGCAGCGCAAACACTACCAGATTGCTTCTGTTTTTGTGATGAGGAAAACGCTAAACACATGCGGGCATTTCTTTTTTCTTTCTGCTAACACAACACACATTCCCGATATGTGAGTCCCATCTTACACTCAATACACTACAATTATATGGTATAAATCGGTATAAATACAGCACTAAAACATTCAAAAGAGAGAGATTGACTTAGCATATCACTAACCTGTTTAAATTATGCTTTTTTTTCTTCTGAGGGCTTATTATCTTAAGGGTCTCTGTCGCCATTTTGTGGTTGGACTAAGTCTTTGGTCTGTTCAATGACAGGCTAATGGCCGCCAATGTGCTGTCTCTCAGAATTTATGAATATTTAAAATAGGCACTATCCTATTTATACAAATGAGCTGCATAGTTGCAATCTAAACAACTACATTCAGAAAAAAGCCTCAAAAGTACAGATGTCCAACAGCAGCAATTTTTGTCAAACTGTAGAGTGTCCTCAGCTTGTTGCAGTATGTGGGCGTAGTTATACACATAGGTAAAGGGTGAAGGTTGGTCAAGTGCTGTTACTGGCAGAATATCGCACAGTTATAAGCCAATCAGATTCGAGAACCAGACCAAACTGTTGTATAAAATATAATATAATATAATATAATGTAATATAATATAATATAATATAATATAATATAATATAATATAATTTAATATAATATAATATAATATAATATAATATAATATAATATAATATAATATAATATAATATAATATAATATAAATATTACGCAATGTGCAGGTTTTTAAGTTTGTCATTTTATTTTGTCATTGGTATAACAAGTCTAGCTTTCCTATGGGATATTAAATGTAGACAGATGTGACAAATATAATTAAAAATAAATAATTTAATTAGAAAGTAATCATATGATACACTGTAAAATTCAAAACATTACTTGGTTTCAACATTAAAAATCTAAAATATAAATATAATACTACCTGGATTTGTGTTTATTCATAACTTGACATTACATTGCCTTATCAAGGGAGAATATTGCTCCAACTAAATTGTTTTTGCTGTTCCAAGATTTTTGTCATGATCACCAGTGATCTAGCTTGTGCAGATCACTGGAGAACAACACATCTGCCACTATAAGACACACAACTTCCAGAGGTCTTTGCACTCACACACCAGTTCCTGATCTCCCCTGATTACACATACACACTTGAAGCTCATGATGGACTTTTTACTAGGACTATAAAGACACCTCTTTCACACGCGCTTTACAAAGTCTTGTAAACTGTAAGTTAACATAACAAAGCATTTTCCTTGTTTTGTCTTACTGTGTATTTACCTTTGCTTTGTTTTGTTGTTTTGCCGACTGTCACAACCATTTGCCTATACTCTGACTACACTTTTGGATTATCTGCATGCCCCGGCCCTTGTTTTGACCTTTTGCTAGTGGTGGGCAAAGCGAAGCTTCACACAAACAATCCACTAGGCATCTTGACATTTTTTTTTACAATCCTGTCAATCAAACGCAGATTCACCAGCTCTCGAAATGCTGCTGAAATAACTGATGCTTTAGATTAACTTTAGTCACATGACTTGGTGTTTCGAAACACTTCAGTCATGTGACCTGGGTGTTTGTAATCACCTTAATCAAGTGACCTGAATGTTTCAGATCATGCTTTGGTGCAGTGTTACGAAACACTTGTACTTCGGGAACTCAACAATGTGTTGGAATGTCAGTTTTATGTCAGCCATCCCTACCTTTTGTCTGTCAGACAATTCTCTTAATAAACTGCTCCTGAATTCTCATGTCTGTTGTACCCAGACATTTTTAATAATTACCTTTGATTGACTGATTACATATTTGCATTTAAGTGAGTTTTAAATCTCAATAATATTTATCTCTATAAATATCACTTTTATTATATTTTTACAATGTAGCACTTTAAAATCAGGTTAAACAGCACTGTACAATCAAAGGAAGAGCTTCTCCATCTATTTGTCCATGTGTAATTGAGTGCAATGATGTCATCACTTCAGTGAAGTATATAATAAATGACTCTTTCTGCCATTACAATAAGAGCCGGCATAGTCATGGGTGTGATGAAGAATCTTGAGAGCCGGAAAGAGCAAATGCATTTATGGAAGGTACCAGAACTAAGAGTACTAAGAATGTCAGATAGTGAGGGATTGCTCTTGTGCTGGTGGTTTGGAGTGAGTGTTAAATCTTAAGCCAGGGTGGTTGCCCATTGAAAAGAAAAACAGGAAATTTATTCCATTTCTTGTCCAGTTCATCCTTTTTCCCCTCGGTACCCTCCAGGACCCTGGCTTGTGGTACCAGGCCCAGGAAACATAACAAAAGGGGCTCTGTTGCATCCCTGCCCTGCAGCCCAGATCTCCCCTGAGGTCTGCCTGACCATCGATCGCAAGCTACATGACAAACAAGTAGAATGAGCTGCCCGGCAAGCAGGACCACTTCAAACAGGAGTCATTCTGTGCCTGTCAATTACCCACACTTACTATGTCGAAGTCGTTTGCTTTCAAGGTCCACACCAGCTGTGCATGTGCAATGTTCAATAATGCTTTTGTAACTGTTTACACATTTTTTTCATTTTTTTTATTTACTTATACTTCTCACATATTTTATCAACAAATGATGAAACTCAGCAAAAAATACTGAGATGTGAAAGTATATTTAAAGAGACTTTTTGCATGGAATTTAAATGATGCCATCCTGTAAATATCCATTATATTATTAATGCTTATATGTCTATATTGCGTATGTTATTATATTATTAACGCCATGAATGCTTTTTAAAACTATATTTACACTAAATTAGATAATAGGTATGGAAACTTTTAGTGCCATTGTTAGATATTATCTTGAAACAGGTCTAAATATAATGAAAGTACATTGTTCCTTACACAAAGCTATCCTGTGGCATAAAAACCTAATATTGCATTGTGTGATACATTCGTCAGAATGTCATGTGTTTAATCTACAGAAGCAATAAATAAATAAATAAATAAGCACTGATTCAAAACAATCAACAAATGTATTATAAAGAAAACATGATTATAAGTGTAACAACAAATGTAATAGGGCCATTATGCATTTAGTAAAGTAAAGTAAAGTAAAGTAAAGTAAAGAAAAAGTAAAGTAAAGAAGACACCTACAGTATGACACTTTGACATGCTACATATCATTAGGGCTAAGAAAAAAAACACTGTTGAAGACAAGGGTAACATTTAAATGCCACTGATATTAACTTTCAGTATGTGTATGTCTTCTAAGTCACAAAAATGGTGTTTTTTGCAAAATCAAAGTACATGTCACTGTTAGTTTCTATTGTGCAGAGTTAGTTCCTATTCTGAAGAGGAGCTAACATAATTCAGCCAAAAGGTGTTTCTATTGCTAAAGTAACTCACAGTCTCTGGGGTGCCAAAAATTTTGCATTTCCACCAATAGTTATAAGAACTATTAAAATATTATTTTACCCAGAAAATCCCTTTAAATATTTCCTCTAGACAGTAGACAACAGTATCTATGAAGTGAATCAAAATAAGTGTAACCAAAACTTCATATAGATATGTAATGCCATAAAATTGGGTTTTTCGTTTTTGGGGAACTATTTAACACTACACTACTGTCATGAACACCAACATATTTAAAATCCCCGAACATTGCAATTCAAGGCTAATTCTGCCTACATAAATCCACTCACCTGCATTCCCCAATCTGCCCCCGCTCCTCTTTTCCCCATTGCCACTGAGTGGCAGCCTAGAGGACAAATCTCATGCTTGCAAATGGGCTCCTCACTGGGAGTGTTCAGTCAAGGGCTCCCTCGTGAATCAACCAATTAGCCTAGGCTTTCAGAGCTGAAGCAGTCTAGGAGGAGCTTTTTGCACCTGAAAACCTTTAGATAGTGTCTGAATGAGGAAGCAGATGCCTGAAAGGGCATATACAGTAGCTGCCTCTATAATTACAAATACACACTTGTGGGAAACAAAGATTCAAAATTCCACCCTTCTTACAATTGTCACGACAGGAATTTGCAGTTAAGTAGCTATACAATCATATTTCATAATAGTATTTAATCGTATCTCTTCTCTCTCTCTCTCTTTTTTTTTTTTTTTTTTGCAAAATTGTGCAGAATTGAGCTATTATTGAACTATAACTTTCATTTAATTCACATCCCACATAAAGCTTCTTAAAGTGTGTTTTCACCAATATCACCACAAGTGGACAGCATTGAGATACACTCACCGGCCACTTTATTAGTTAGCCCTTACTAGTACAGGGTAAACTCCCCTTTGCCTTCAGAACTGCTTTAATCCTTTGTGACAAATTCAACAAGGTACTGGAAATATTCCTCAGAGATTTGGTCCATATCGCAGCATCACGCAGTTGCAGCAGATTTGCTGGCTGCACATCCATGATGTTAATCTCCCATTCCAACACACCCCAAAGGTGCTCTAATGGATTGAGCTATGGTGACTGTGGAGGCCATTTGAGTAGTGTGAACTCAATGCCACGTTCGAGAAACCAATGTGAGATGATTTGCGCTTTATGACATAGAGCATTATATTGCTGGAAGTAGTCATCAGAAGATGGGTACAGTGGGGTCATAAAAGGATGGGCATAATCAGCAACAATACTCAGGTAGGCTGTGATGTTGACATGATGCTTAATTGATAATAATGGGCCCAAAGTGTGCCAAGAAAATATCCCCCACACCAATTACACTACCACCAGCAGCCTGAATCGTTGATACAAGACAGTATTGATCCATGCTTTCATGTTGTTGATGCCACATTTTGTTGAGCTGAATTGTAACCTCAGTTTCCTTTACTTAGCTGAGGCACCCGGTGTGGTCTTCTGCTGCTATAGTCCATCCCCCTCAAGATTCAACGTGTTGTGCGTTCAGTAAATGTGGGGGATAATTTCTTGGCACACTTTGGGCTAATTAGTGTCAATTGAGCATTGTGTCATCGCCATAGCCTACCTGAGTATTGTTGCTGACCATGTCCATCCCTTTATGACAGTGTACCCATCTTCTGATGGCTACTGCCAGCAGGATAATGAATCATGTCATAAAGCGTGAATCATCTGAGACTGGTTTCTTAAACAGGACATTGAGATTACTGTACTCATGTGGCATTGTTTTTGGTGCCAGACAGGCTGGTCTGGTATTTTAGAAACATCCAATCTACTGGAAATTTTACAAGCAACTATTTCTATAGGGTTTACAGAGAATGGTCAGAAAAAGAGGAAATACCCAGTGAGCGGCAGTTCTGTGGGCGCAAATGCCTTGTTGATGCCAGAGGATGGAGTAGAATGGCCAGACTGGTTTGAGCTGTACATTTAAAGTCACTTACTTCACCTTCCTTCCCCATTCTGATTGTCAGTTTGAACTACAGCTGATCATCTAGACCATGTGTACATGCCTATTTGCATTGAGATGCTGCCATGTGATTGGCTGATTGGAAATTTGTGTTAACAAGCAGTTGGAGTAGTGTACCTTGTAAAGAGGTTGATGAGTGTAGGTGTAATAGGCATCTAATTTATTCATTTTTTTTTTTTTTTTTACAATTGTTTACTGAAGATCTCTTTGACAAGATAAGTCCTTGATACAGATCCCTATACAGACAGCTTGAACATGTCTAGAAAGGAATGACTAGGATGACACTTGAGTAAAAACACATTAATGCTAGATAAAAACAGCCATTGAGTTGAAATGGCAGGAAGAATAAATTACAAAATAACAATAACAACACTATATTTTAAACTAGCTTTTTAATGTTGTTTTGTTTGAGTGTGCATGCATGTGTATATATGTGTGTGTGTGTGTGTGTGTGTGTGTGTTGTCTTGTGCTCACCAAGACTGCATTTATTTAAATAAAATAACAATAAAACAGTATTTTCTATAATGTTTAAGTAGTTTACCAGGTTTATCAGGTTATGATATTGACCTTGACGACTGCAGAATACTCAAACTGTGCTTCTTAATTTTTGTATTATCACACGGTTAGAAAAAATAATTCATACAATGCTATTTATTTTACCAGAACAGTTTACATGGTGGGAAGCATGGTGGCGCAGCGAGTAGCACAATTGCCTCACAGAAAGAAGATCGCTGGTTTGAGCCTCGGCTGGGTCAGTTGGCATTTCTGTGTTGAGTTTGCATGTACTATCCGTGTTCGCATGGGTTTCCCTCAGGAAGTTCGGGTGCTCCGGTTTCCCCCACAGTCCATAGACATGCACTATAGGTGAACTGAATAAGCTAAATTGGCCATTGTATATGTGTGTGAATATGGGTGTTTCCCTGTGTTGGGTTGCTGCTGGAAAGGCATCTGCTGCGTAAAACATATGCTGGATAAGTTGGCGGTTCATGCCGATGTGGCGACCCTGAATTAATAAAAGGATTAAGCCAAAAAAAAAAAAATAATAATTAATGAGTTCATATGGTTGAATAGTGTACATGTTTATTGGAAATAGTATTTTGTACTATTTTTAGTTCTCAATTTTTTTTTATTTTCAATTGCAGTCTTAAAGCACACAACTTTATTTCCCAGATGCCAAGAAAATCTGTTCTTGTGAAAGTTTGAACCAATCGTCTTTTTGTTCCAAAGTTTTTCCGAAGCAACATTCTGGTACTTAACTTCACCCACACGTAACTTGTTAGCAACTTTACAGCACAGCGAATGTCTGGCTTACACTATCTTCAAATAGTGAGCAGCGTTGAGGACGAGGGTGAGGGAAGCCACCTAAAAGTAGGAGTGACACTGTGGGGGTGAAGTTTGGCAAAACTCGGAAAGAGACAATGGCTGAGAGAGGTTTGAATGCTGTGATTAGCGGCAGGAGCGGAACAAGGGAAACAGCTGGACGGTGCAGATACTGTTTCTGCAAGCCTCAACCCATCTCTAAAGGGTAAACACAACGTGAGCCTGTTTGATTTATGGTGCACGTCACACACTGAGTGCCCATTATTCCTCGTGAAAGGCCTGAGCATCATGGGAGGAAATGTGTCCATAATGTAGCTTTTCACAGGTAAACTGGAGAAAGTAGAGAATGTGATTTTTTTAAATACATTTCCTGCCCGTGAACACAGTTTGATGAACTGTCCCTTTCTGCCTCTTCAGTGTTATGTATTTAGGTAATGTGTTTGTTCAGAAGTGCCGTAAATTATGGGAGACATGAATAGAAGCCCATCTTTTTTCTCTTTTCACTGCATACAATTTAGAGAGTGATTAATTTGCAGATATCTCTCCCCCTTTTTTTGCTCATATTCCCGTGCATGGTCCCTACAATGCTTGTTTTCCTATTTATGTGTCAAGCACGCAATTCACAACAAGGAGGTGTCAGGAGTAATTAATAGGACCTATTCAGACTTGCCCTAATGGAGAAAGGGGGAGAGTCTGAGCTTCAACAGCCATTTAAAGGAAATTCAGCGACAAGCACTTCATTGTTGTTTTGCCTTTTACTCCTACTTCTGTATAGTCTCTCTTTAGGAAGTTTTAAAACGGGAAGAAACAACCTAGGTTTAATGAAAAAAAAAAAAAAATCTTTCTACAATTTGGCGCATCTTTCAGAGGCAGTAAAATGTCAAAAACTTGCATTAAGTTGCAGATAAATGATCTTTTATTGATTCAGTCTTCTATTGTCTAAAATTCCATTCAAATTAAACAATTTGTACAATTGGTTATATGATTTTTTTTCTGGATAAAATCTTAACCTAGTGTGGGTACCAAATATGCTAGACTACACACTGCGATCAATCATCTCATGATGTCAACAATATGCAGTCTGTCAAGAAGGTGCATACATTATAAATGTCTCTGTAAGTTTTTTTTTTTTTTTTTTTTTTTACATCTACACCAATAATCCAATTTTAAAATGATTAAGACAATACTCTGAATAAGAGTCTATTATGTACTAATGTACTAATATATATATTACAAGCTGCTTTGCGATCAATCAATAAACAGGGGGGCTAATAATTCTGACTACAACTGTATATATATATATATATATATATATATATATATATATATATATATATATATATATATCCATACCAAATATCCGATAGCCAGAAAGTGATTTATTTTTTTTTTAATTGGACGTTGGTGTCTGTGATGCACCATGTCCAATCTTAGTTGCCTTAACAATATTAGATTAGATTAGATTTTAGATTAGGTTCAACTTTATTGTCATTACACATGTACAAGAACAAGGCAACAAAATGCAGTATTATAACATTATTATAAACAATATTAGTAACAGTAAGTCCTAAATATAAGAGTTAATGTGTTGTACATCAAAATAAACAGCAAAATCGGTTGATATTACATAAAATTTTTATTCAGTTACAATCAACATTGTGGTATTTTGGAGTAAAGAGCTGTAGGAACTAAATATTAATAAGAGATACAGGTGTGATGCCCAAAATGTAAACAGTAAAATAAACTTTTTTAAGAAAATGGATTTGTTTATCTAAATGTTTTGAAGCAATGGTTTTCCCACAATTGTTCTTCAGTAAACCCACAATTGTTCAGATTTTACAGTAAAGTAAATTAGCAGACTCTGAGATACTCCAGAAATACTGAAATACCAGCCTATCTGGCACTAACAACAATGCCACATTCAAGGCCACTTAAATCATCTTTTTCCCCAGCACATTCTGGTGTTCAGTTTGAAGTTCAGCAAATCTTAACACAACAGAATGTTGATGTCATATAGATACCGTTTACTGTACATGTTCAACTTATAGGTATGCGCGAGTACTTAACAACCAAAACAGCACTTCTGGATTACAGAAATATAAGTGTACAGGGAAATAGTGTTTCTTTAAAAATAAAATCACCAACTAGTGGCTTGGCTTGGAAAATTGTGTTTTTAGTCAATTTTACTGTTTGAATGATAATCATTTTGAAATGTTACACAAATAATATCAAAAATGTAGAGAGGAAATCGTATCCATTTTTAATACAGAATATCTTTTCATACTCTTAGTCCCACCCACAGAAAAGAAAAAAAAAAACTTTTAAAGTATTCCAATGCCTACAAGTAACACAACATTTATAACATTATAACATTTATTTGAAAAATCACTTTAAAAAGTATCACATTATCTACAAGAAGAAACACAGTATCATTTGAATACAACAACATGTTAGGTTCAAAACATTTGCTCTTATTTGACTTGGACTGCATTTTATTAAAATAATGAAAAATAATGAATAATGACATAATGTGGCATTTCCAGACCTACAAAATGAGTCGGCTTCACTTTCACCCCCATAAAGCATTTACTGAAACATATAGTTGCCTCTTTGAGAGATTTAAAAGGTGCTGATAACATTCAATGGACACAGTTTGGCCCTCATAATACAGCCGAAGACCTAGTTGGCATCCATTACCTCAGTGTGCTAATGGAAGCACGAAGTGACATGTGTGACTCATAATGTTTTTAACTAAAAGCAAAATGAAAATCTAATCAAATGACAGTGCTTACTCAATAGCCTTAAAAATCAAAAACTCATTACTCATATTTATATGAAAAGATATAAAAAGCAGAAGTTAGAGTAAAAATGCCATCTGACCGCATGAAATGTAAATCATTCTGGGGCCGCCCATCCACTGGCCATTACTGGAATTGCTGTGGTCTTTGCTTTTGCGAGCTGTTGACCAGGAATAAGAGCTAATTGACTCAGTGCAGGGGAGGTATGGGGATATACATAAACATGTCAACCTTAAGTACCTTTATAATTTACCAGACCTTGGGTGGGATTGGACATTAGGATTTTTATAGGTTCCACAATGGAGACAAAATTGTTCTTTAATATAACCGAGAATTTATGGCCTTCCTCTCCTGCAGTAATCAATTCTGGATTTAGGCCCCTGCTTTAAGTATCACTCCATTGTTCCAAGTGTAGTTTGCATAAAATGAATATTCAAAAAACTGTTCGTGCAAAAATAGGCAGAACAGATTTCAGATGAATAATATGGTAGCATTAACACCAAGGTCATAATTAAAGTAGCAGAAAACTGCAAACTATTATACTTTGACCTGAGACAATAAAAATGACCAAACGGTGCAGCTGGGTTTCATCATAAAGCACAGAAGTAGCATGCTTTAACACATCATTCTTTAATGTTAGAGACATGCTTTGCCTTCTCTTAAAATGGTAAAGTAATTCTGGACATATGCTGTCTCATTAGAATGATATCTGTAGGATAATGTGACACTGAAGACTGGAGCAGTGGCAGCTGAAAATTCAGCTTTACCATTTAAAGAATTAATTATATTAAATTATTAAATGTATTAAATTATAATATTGTTAAATATACACTAAAAGAAGGTGAAGCAATGGTGCAGTAGGTAGTGCTGCCGCCTCAAAGCAAGAAGGTCGCTGGTTCGAGCCTCGGCTGGGTCAGTTTGCGTTTCTATGTGACGTTTGCATGTTTTCCCTGTGTTTGCGTGGGTTTCCTCCGAGTGCTCCAGTTCAAAGACATGCAGTACAGGTGAATTGGGTAGGCTAAATTGTCCGTAGTGTATGAGTGTGAATGAGTGTGTATGGATGTTTCCCAGAGATGGGTTGCAGCTGGAAGGGCATTCGCTACGAAAAACATTTGCTGGATAAGTTGGCGGTGGTGACCCCAGATTAATAAAGGGACTAAGCCAAAAAAATTTATGAATGAATACTCTAAAAGAAAACAGATATTTAAGATTAATTAGATATATAATTATGTAGTTTTAAGGAAAGTTACTTTTAAAAGTAATGCATTACAATATACTCAAAAATGTAACTAGTTGTGTCACTTATTTACTTTTTATGATAAGCAATGCGTTACTTTTGAGTTACATCTGCTTTTTGAGTTACATTTTCTGTTTAACGGAGAGAAGTTTTATCAACATTTTTCTTAACATAATAGTTTTAATAAATCATTTATAATAACTGATTTATTTTATCGTATTTATTTTATCTTTTAACTAGGTTAATTAGGTTAATCAGGCAGATTAGCGTAATTAGGCAAGGTATTGTATAACGATGGTTTGTTCTGTAGACTATTGGAAAAAAAACTAATAATAATTTTGTCCTTAAAATGGTGTTTAAACAATTTAAAACTGCTTTTATTCTAGTCAAAATAAAACAAATAAGTCTATTTCTAGATGAAAAAAATATTATCAGACATACTGTGAAAATGTCCTTTCTCTGTTAAACATAATTTGAAAAAAATATTTAAAAAAGAAAAAGAAAAATCAAAGGGGGCTAATAATTCTGACTTCAAGTATATATATATATATATATATATATATATATATATATATATATATATATATATATATATATATATATATATATATATATATATTAGAATAATTTTATCTGACCGCAGACCTATCCATGCCATATATACAGATTATAGTAACTTGTGTTTGTTACTTTTGTACAATTTGCCTTACGTAAAATCACTGTTCATTGAGACAATCCCCTTTTCCTTTTATTCAATGCGTTCCAAACAATGAACATAATCTTTCATTGACTGCATGACTCATTAGTAATTAAACTCAAAAGTAACTTGGTTACATTTTCAAAAAAAAAAAGAAAATTCAAATATTATTTATACTATAATATACTTTACTCGTTACTCCAAACTTACATTGTTCCTTATTTAATGTCTACATATCAGAGAAAAAAAAATGATGTATCAGTTATTATGTTTATTATTTCATTTTTAATACAATTTGACAACATTATTTATAAGATAATCTTAAAGAAGTTGTTCAGTGCAAATAATTTTCACATTTAAATGATATCAAGTCATCTTTTCAAAAAATAAATAAATAAAATAATAATATTAATAATAATAACAATACATTTAAAAATAAAAATACATATTTTGATACCATGTAAATCATTAAAAAATCTACATATAATTTTCATGTGTATCATTTCTCTTTTCTGTTAAACAATAAATAGCATTTTGATTAGAATGTTTGTAAACTCTAAGTAGAGAAAATATACTACAAAATGTCAACCGATTACCAACTTTTTTAAAAAATATTAAGCCTTCTAACAAATAAAGGGGTGACTAAAACAGATTTACCATGGTTTAAGTGAAGTTTTATAAACCAAAATGAAGAGGAGCATGTGATATGATTGGTTGTGGCTGGTCTCTCACCAGAATCCCCCTTTCCCTTTTTCCTCCTTTACCAGGGGGAGCTCTCAAGAACTACCTGATCTCAGACCCTCCTTACATGCTAATTGACCAGGCGGGAGCCCTGGGCTAATTTATCTCTGAGCTCAGGGTTCTCTCCTGGGACAGCATGCCAAACCTGCGATTAGTATCAAGTAATATCTAAGTGTGTACACTTGAAATGACAGAAGTACAACACAGTTTAAATTTTGTTAGAGACAGTAGAAACAAGCTACGTAGATTTTCTAACAATGCATTGTACTATGGAATTTAGGCAAAAAGTTACATCATTGTTAAGGAATGATATTTAAATCAGCCTTACTGGCATGAGAGCATGTGAGCATTCTTCCAAAAACTCTGAAGACTGCAGTAAGTTGCTATTGCACTTCTTGAGGCCAGAGTAAAGTTTACTCACACATCTCTTACTAGCCGTCCTCCATTAAACTCACCCTGGTGAACTTAACTCACACTGGGCCACAGTACCAATGTAACCCTTCCAGTGCTGCTCCCCCCTTCCAAGCAAGATTGAACTGGTGTCATCTCAAACAAAGACACTAAAAACTGCAGCCAATGATAAGTACAATTCTTGAAGCCAAGGGAGTTACAAGTTACTTGCAGAGTTCTTACCATCAAGCCTCCATAACACTCACCTCACTGAACTTCATTCCTGTACAGGCCATGGCACCAATGTTAACATTTTACTTCCTTGTTCAGAGTGAAATTCAACACAATGTCTCTGCAGACATGAGCACAAAGGGCTGCAGTGCCTAGTGCAACTTCTCACACGAGGGGAGTGAGGGGATACCTGTACAGCTCTTACTATAGTAGCTGACCTACATTACCGTCACTTCATTGAACTTCACTCTTGTTGGGGCTATGACATCAACATAACCCAATGTAATCTGCCCTGCTTTAAGAAGGATTCCAACCAAAGTCTTAACATGGGGGCCTATAGTCTCCTATGTCTATCACTAATGAACCATTTTACATCAGGGAAGTAATGTTGAGCTGTTACTAGCTGGCCTCAGATATACTCATCCCATGAAAGTTACTCCTACGTGGGTAACAGCCCTAATGTAACCATGCTAATTTTTCTTACCTCAATGTAAGCAGCATCTGAACGGACATTTTGGATGGTTGGTGTGTGAACAAGGGTGCTGAAGACCACAAGTTCTAGCATCAGTTACTAGTGTACCTTGTGAGGCCAGGGGAGTAAAGCCTGGTTTATACTCAGCGTGTTCGTTAGTTTGCTTGAGTGCGAGCTGTGAATGTGACACCATCGTGGTGGAGCGCTTGCTTTTTTTTGAGACTCAAGCAAAAGTTTGCGCGCCGTTGTGTTTGATTTGAGTTGAGTATAAATCACTTTGAAGTGATTTTGTCTGAAACAGTACGACGGTACAGACATCTTCATGATCCGTGATCATAGGGATAACTAGATGACCAATAACTCTTGGCTAGAAACTGCAACAGCTGTGGGAGAGGAGGAACGTTTTTATCAAAATGTTTGGAAAAACCTGAAGGATAAGTTTGTTAAAGCCAAAAGAGGCCATGGCAAAAGTGGAGACCCAGGTAAAAAAATACGGAAATGTGTTTTCCACCATTCATAGGTTTTACAATGATGTATTTATTGCAATTTTGAATTTAAAACAATTTAATAGTTACAAAACTATAATTAAGGAACAAATAATTTCTTTGATAACTGCAAATGAATATTTAAACCTATCGGTATACAACATATACCTGTTTTTCTAGGCTTTATTGGTGACAATGGTGAGGAATATTGGACGATTATTGCCTTTTTTACCATAAGTAGAGGAAAGAAACTAGCCAGACAATAATTTGTGAATTGTGGAGTAGGCTAAATCTAAAAAAAAATCAGTATTGTTTTGTTTATTCTTGCCATAATAAAATATATATATATATATATATATATATATATATATATATATATATATATATATATATATATATATATATTTGTAGAGCAGCCCATGTTCTCTTGTTATTAATTCTTTAATAAAATTTAATAAGTAAAATGGTCAGAGAATTGAACAAAAGCTAGTGATGCATCAGGTTTGATTAAAAAACTCTTGAACGGTTATAAAAATCCTTAGAATCATTAAAATAATTTATAAAAATAAGTAGTTTCAAAATATTGAATGATATTAATGATATGACATAGTTTTGGAAACGTTCTACTTCTCTGTTCATCTGTCTGACTTTACGGTGGGTTTCTCTTGACCACCCCCTGCCGTTTTCAAGAATATCAAAGTATAAAAGCCTAATCCGTTTCGTGAGTTGCACGCGCAGTCAGCAGAGGTCGGTGATGCGGCACCAGGCAAAAATATAAATCCAGTTTAGTACAGATCTGCATGGAACAAAATTTTTAAGGGGGACCAAAAACCAAAAACCACTCAGCTATACAGAGTCATGACCATTTAGTCAACCACATATCATAGTGCGAGAACAAAAATTAAAGGGACAAAACTCAGCAAACAATACAAGTCAAGAGGGAACACAAAGAAGCCAGCTGTCATTTGTTGCCTTTCCTAAATATATGCAAACAATATGGATTATCAGATAATCAGAAATATTTGCACAAGTGAATCCCTCTGTTGTGGTATATAAATGCTGCTTTGTTTGCAGTTTGTATCTTATGGAAAGATACATCTACTCAGACATGCACAAAACATATGTTCTCATTTCAGGTGGCTGTTGTCCATTTGGTGTGTTCACATACAGCTTTTTGGTCCAAATGAGACCAGACACACCCAATGTGAGGAGACAACACAGTCATTTTTCATTGCGTCAAGTTTTCTGATGTCAGTTTGGTGTGACTTTACTCGCTCTTACTAGCTGTTAGGTTTACTCACTCTTACTAGCTGACCTCAGTTAGATAAGTTATGCAGCGATTATCTGCACAAAGGGTTACATTCAATATATTTCTCATGTATAAGTGCATAGTCTTTTATTCTTGTTCAATCTGACAGGTAAAGTGAGGACACTAAAGCCATGACACTTCTGAAGTGTTTGAGTCCTTTGTTTAGCCTGGTTGTTCACTTCATGTATACAGACACCACACTTTGCTCATGGTTACCATGGCGCTCAGACAGTGCTGATGGCTTGTATTCAGTTCCAAGTATGTCTCTGTCTCACTCTCTCTCTCTCTTTGCCTCTCTGTCTGTGTCTTCAGTTGCTTCCATAAATGGTAGAACACTTAATAAATATGTCTAGCCAATTTACAACTTTTAAACTACAGTCAGAGCTGATCTGTGTGAGATTTTTTCTAAATTAATTAATTTATCAGGGCCACTCAGTTGAAATGTCATACATTAGCAAAAAAATAAATACATATACATATATATTTTTAATTCAATGTCTCTAAACAGATGCAAGACTCAAGAACAAAGGTGTCCAAACTAGGGTCTGCAGGCCAAAGTTGGCCCATAACGTTTGATTTAGCCCACCATCCCACTTGTCAAGAATGATAGGAAGGTAGTTAGGAAAAATTTCTTTGATAATTTAAGCAATGTTTTGTAGTTATTTTGAAATATTAGGGTATGGCTCATGGAAACATTGATGTTATACAATTTGGTATATTTTTACCTTTGTGTCACAGCTCTCAATCAAGTTTGGTTTTGGCCCTTCATAAGAAAAATGGGTCGAAGGTAAACATAGTTGTCAAGGGCAATTTTGCAATTCCATTCAGTCATTTATTTTCTTTTCAGCTTAGTCCCTTTATTAATCTGGGGTCGCCACAGCGGAATGAACCACCAACTCATCCAGCACATGTTTTACGCAGCGGATGCCCTTCCAGCTGCAACCCATCACTGGGAAACTCATACACACTCATTCACACAAATACACTACAGACAATTTAGCCTCCCCAATTCACCTGTACCTCATGTCTTTGGACTGTGGGGGAAACCGGAGCTCCCGAAGGAAACCCATGCGAGCATGGGGAGAACAAGCAAACTCCACACAGAAATGCCAACTGACCCAGCCGAGGCTTGAACCAGCAACCTTTTTGCTTTGAGGCGACAGCACTACCTACAGCCACAGCGGAATGAACCGCCAACTTATACAGCATGTTTTACACAGCGGATGCACTTCCAGCTGCAACTCATCACTGGGAAACTCATACACTCTCATTCACACACATGCACTATGGACAATTTAGCTTGCCCAATTCACCTGTAACACGTCTTTCGACTGTGGGGGAAACTGGAGTGAACGTGAACGCAGGGAGAACATGTAAACATGCAAACTCTACACAGAAATGCCAAAAGACCCAGCCGAGGCTCGAACCAGCAGCCCAGCAACTACATTTTATAATGAACTTATACCATTAAAAACAAAACAATCTAATTTATAACAGAATTAATCTAGTTTTTTTCATTAAAAAAAAAAAATAAAATAAAATAATTATTTTATTGGGTAAACATTGGGAGCAAAGAGAGGAAGGATCGCCATAGGGCCCCAAGCTGGGAATCAAACTCGGGTTGCCGTGAGCACTGTGGTGCCAAATGTCGACGCACTTAACCCCTAAGCTTTTGGCGCCAACAACTTACACAAGTTTTTGCCTCGATTTGCTCACTGATGTCTTCTGCATAGTTCTCCATTGTCGAATGACAGTATTTACATCTAAAAAAATCTGATTTTAACATTTGATTGAAACATTTAATTTCAGTTTTCCCTAAATAAAATAAATAAAAAGCAATAAAACAAACAAAAAAGGTTAAGTCAGATTGGAAATGACAATCTCCGTGATAAAGGCTTTTGCCCCAACCCTCTCCATCACTCTCACTCTCCTCACAGATGGGATGGTGGGTCAAATCAAAGTTCACAATGGGCCTTCTTTGGGCATCTCTGCTCTAGATATTGAAGATTGTTTCTTATTTTACTGCTAAATCTTTGTCCTTGCAAATGTAAATGTTACTACAGTGCCTTCTGATGTTCAATCCACTATATGGAACACTGAATTTCATAGCTAAAATACATAAATGGAGAGTTAATATGTTGTTTTCTAAATGAATGAGCTTTATCTTGCTTTCTAATTCAATTCTCACGTGCTTGTTGGAAACCAGCAAGCATTTCTTTTAGGTTCAGATGATTAATGAAATTATATTACAGTAGCACATTGAGTGCCTCCTGTAATTTTTCATACCATGAACTGTGTTCTGCTAAAGGACTAGCATCTTCCCCTTAGTTTCATAGGAGCATGTCCTTGTGGTTTCCTCCGCAGTCTTTATATCCCCTGTTGTCTTAAACCACACCATTTGTCTAACTGTAATGTGTTTACAAAATGAGCCTTCTGTGACAATTTTGTAGATGAATCATCAGGGTTTGCTATGTGCACTGCTGAGAAATCGAACCGGTTATTGCACAGCATAGTGAGGGCCAAAACACATAACTCTATTCAGTTAGTAACATTTAAACAAGCGTACTGTTTATTTTCACAAAGAATTGTTTAATTGCTTCAAACATGTTAAATGTTGCAACCAATATATCAAATGCAAGTTCCTTTTTTCAATGAATACTCTACTTTACATACAATTATCATTTTTAAAAGGTACCACTCATTTTGCAAAACTATCCTTGTCATAAAAGGTCAAACTAATTAAATTATTAATAGTATGTAAAATAGTAGGGCGAAGCAGTGGCGCAGTAGGTAGTGCTGTTTCCTCACAGCAAGAAGGTTTCTGGTTCGAACCTTGCATGTTCTCCCTGTGTTCAAGTGGGTTTCCTCCGGGTGCTCCGGTTTCCCCCACAGTCCAAAGACATGTGGTACAGGTGAATTGGGGAGGCTAAATTGTCTGTAGTGTATTTGTGTGAATGAGTGTGTATGAGTTTCCCAGTGAATTGTCCGTAGTGTATGAGGGTAAATAAGTGTGTATGGATGTTTCCCATAGATGGGTTGCGGCTGGAAGGGCATCCGCTACGTAAAAACGTTCTGGATAAGTTGACGGTTTATTCCGCTGTGGCGACACTGGATTAATAAAGGGACTAAGCTGACAAGAAAATGAATGAATGAATGTAAAACAGTTACTTCATTATACTAAAATAGCACTGGGTGTTGTTTATTGACAACAGTTCAGCTTTAATCTTAAGAGTACAATGACCTGTTAATTAAAAAAATAAAATAAAAAATATAATACGCAAGGGCATTCAAATAAAGAAAAAATGTCTTACTCCAGCAAAATAATAATAATAATAATAATAATAATAATAATAATAATAATAATAATAATAATACATAATTCACAATGGCAGTAGTTTATATAAATATAAACTTTTTATACCACATAAATATTTAAAAAAATAAAGCATAGCTTCTACACCATGCATTCAAGGAAACATTAATAATTAAAAGGAAAAAAAAACTGGAAGTTGCAACAACAAAGGAATCCACTATAGCTGTTCTTCCCTTACATAATAAACTATTTGAGTTTTAGAGAGGCAGACAACACACGCAATCAACACTGTCATGTTATTGCGTTCAGAGGGAGACACCATATTCAGATGGTGTACAAGGACTGAAGATGAAAATTAGCTTATAAAATTGGCACAATTTACATGTAATTATTTATCTATTTTTGTATTTGTTCCTGAATCAACCAGTAAATATTAATAAAAAAAAAAAAAAAAAAAAAAAAACGTTGCATTAGTAAATGTAACAGTTCACCCAAAAATGTGAATGTTAAAACAGGGTTGGAGCTAAACTGTACAGATCTGCGGCTCTCCTGGACCTGGATTTGACACCTTTGGATCAGAATAAGTGAAGGGTGAGTGAATGATGACATTTTGATCACATTTGATCAATTGATCACATGATGACATTTGATCACATTTTTTGTTTGGTGAATTTTCCTTTTAAGATGATAAGTAGGAAACAGAAAAGACAGCTGTTAGACAATAAATAAAAAAATAAAAAAATAAATAAATAAATAAATAAATAAATAAATAAATAAATAAATAAATAAATAAATAAATAAATAAATAAATAAATAAATAAGTTTTTTTTCAAAAAAGATGGCACATTTTAAATGATGGACATGGTTTTCTATCAACAATCACTCATACACGCGCACGCACGCACGCACGCACTCACTCACGCACTCACGCACACACACACACACACACACACACACACACACACACACACACACACACACACACACACACACACACACACACACACACACACACACACACACACACACACACACACACACACACACACACACACACACACACACACACACACACACACACACGCCACAACATATTTCTAGACTAAATGTGGCCAAGAATTTACAAACTACCTACCAAAAACTTGACAAGGTCACATACAGAAAAGATGAAAGAAGAGAGGTAAGACTAAATAAGAATAAAAGAAAAGGCACGGTGGGAGGTTTTTGAATGAGGTCTTGTATGCCTCTGGCGGTGTACTGGACAAGCCCAGTGAAGGCCATAAGTTATCCAACTAAAGGCTAACTGATGTTCTTTCTGCAGGTTGACCCATGGATGTGTTAAAAGCAGACACCAAAAATGCTGTCTTCAGGGAGGAATGAGAGAGGGGGCAGTAATCACAGCTTCTAGCCCAGCTACATTTGCTTTGATAGCTCTCTGGCCATCATAGCAATCGATGCTGTAATGCACAATCAAGTGTAATGTGCATTTGCAGCAATCCCGTTCAATATTGTTCTATCTCAAGCCAAAAGAAGGAGGGACTGTGCCTTTCATTAAAATCAATGGCATTGTCCTTACAAGAATTAGTGCGATTGGGGGAGATTATTGTTATTTTTCTGTCTGAAAGTCTGAAAAGGGAGCAGTGGTGAATGAGTTTACAAGTTCAGTGCTTCATTGCGCAGTACTTCACTCCTGTCCTATTAACTCGGCCACTTTTCGGTTGTGTTCCTGGTTCCTCAACAGCCTGGCCTATTAAAAATGGAAACCCATCATTGTTTCTGTGAACTTAGAGATCTTGAGAAGTGGAAACAAGTGGGACGTGTTCGAAAACAGTGATGTTGTAGAAGTGGCAATGGTATTGTTACAGTGACGTTCATAGTATAAGTGGCTGTGCAACTACATGTAAACTAATTAGCTACTAATATTTAAAAGACTGTATGGTTAGAGTTAGTACACAGTTAACAATTTCCTCTAGAATTTACAGTAACTTACTGTAAAGTTACAGCAAAATAATGTGTTAGCAATATGTGCAGTTACTGTACTAATTACAGTAAATAAACTGTAAAATAGTCTATTACGTAAATATAATAACTATTTAGAGTTTTCAAAAGCAACGGTTGACCCGCCCACCTCCTTCCCAAAACCCACCCAATAGTGCTTTCATAAGCAACGATTGACCCGCCCACCACCTTCCCTAAACCCAACCAAAAGTGTTTTTAAAAGCAGCGATTGACCCGCCCACCCCCTTCCCTAAACTCAACCAATAGTATTTTCAAAAGCAGCGAATAAACTGCCCACCCCCTTCCCTAAATCCAACCAATAGTGTTTTCAAAAGCAGCGATTGACCTGCCTACCCCCTACCCTAAAACCAACCGACAGTTTTCAAAAGCAATCCAGTATAATAAAAGCCCTTGCCTGATTTTTTTAACACATTTTCAGATTTTTACCACATTCTCACCCATTTATTTACTTTATATTATTTACTTTTTACTTTATATTTTGACTTTATTTTATTTTTTTTGGCTTCTGTTTTTAACTTTCCTGCTTTCTGGAACCGTTCTTCACCAGATTCGAACCCTGTCACCTACCTACATGGTGAGCTGGACAAACTGCGGGTAACAGCAGGAAAGCCGTCCATATGGAGGTAAGAGTTCAGCTGGTAAGCACGAAAAAGAACGGCATCATATCACCCCATAGCGTTTATTTAAAAAATGAAATGCAGCCATATGTACTTCTGGCTACATAATTTGCGATTTCCAGATATTTATATAGGGCTATGTTTTCAGAATGAGCCTATGAAACAATTTGATATCAATTGACTACAGTGCATGTACACTACCTTGATATCAAAACAACATCAAATTTACATTGGAGTCATTGGAGTTACAAAACAAATAATTAAATGAAAAAACGATTACAGCACAGTCCTGTAGTTTACATGCATTGCAGAAATACAAATACCAGTGCAAATTGTAATCTTTAATTGAGGCTTTCAGATTAAAAAATCCTTTCTTACAAATAATACTTTTTTTGTTTTTATTTTGGTGGTCAAACTGGAATCACAAACCTATTTGCACTTTTCACGTCATGTTGACATTCATTCATAAATTTTGTTTAAATTTGGCATAGTCCTTTTATTTATCAGGGATCACCACAACGGAATAAACCGCTAATGTATCCAGCATATGTTTTACGCAGCATATGCCCTTCCAGCTGTGATCCATCACTGGGAAACACCCATACACTCTCATTCAAACACATACACTATGAACAATTTAGCTTACCCAGTTCACCCATAGTGCATGTCTTTAGAATTAGGGGGAAAATCTGAGCCATTTTGACATCAAGCTGCCTTTTTTTGAACTATTATTATAAGTCAATTAGTTTTTCACTGACAGGCTAATTGTTGGTGGGATGCTATAAAGCCAAATAAACCATTTTGCTTTTTAAGAACAAATACATTGAAATGTAAACGACTATTACAGTTACTGAATTTTCTGAATAAGTGTGACAATGAAAGTAAAAAAAAAAAACTTCACACTTCAGACATTTTTCTAGCCTTGAACACTATAAAGTCTGTGTAGAGTTGGCTGATCTCTCTTGACCCGTCCTCTCTTTCACACATTCTCCATCCCCACTGGGACAGAACATCACTGTGGCCTCTCAGACCTGAGCTCCTCTGATTGCTGGAAAGCACTGAAGCGGGTCAGTCTAAACACATCACTGGTCAACAGATGCACGATGATCAAAGAAAAAGACCTGAAAGTGTAAAACTGCCAGGATTTACAGGTAAGCTGCTATTTCCAGTTCAGATTCTAAACAGAATCTTCAGACATGTGCATCAAGGTGTTGAACAGTAGATAAAATAGTAAGAAAATCACAGCAATGTTCATGTAATGCAGAGTGAATGTGTAATTTACAAGTATAGATCATGCAATATCTGATTCTAATCATGCATTCATAGCACAATGCCATGGAATTCATTGTCATGCCAGGCACACGTGTGAATTTATTGTTGGTTTACATAGCGCTGAAGTGGTTTTAAGCATTTTCACACACAGCCCAACAGAGGGTAGTATTATCTCAGCATGCAAGCCAGTGCATATAGAGCACTCCATAAGAGCTGAGCTTTTAGTGTCCTCACACACTGTACTCAAACTGTGAAATTTTTATCATGGCACATAATCTAACAGCTTCCTCTAAAAGCTGGCATAAATTTACATAGTCACACTTTTCTAAAATGGATGGTCAAGTAATGGCAGCGGTGTTGGATCAAACTGGTTCAGATTTATTTATAAATATGTATGCTACTTAAATGCAAAGGTGCAAAGTGTTAAAAAAATGAGAGTAAACATTGAAACAAATATTTTTTTAGATTAAAAAAATTGTAATTATATATAAAAATTTATAAAAGTTTATTTTTCATCAAATAATTCTGGGAGCAGGGGTAATGCCTGACGGTTTCCAAACGCACACAAACATGCACAGACACATTCAGTGTGTTGCATTGTTGAGAAAACCCCATTTTAAAACTGTATATTTTTATCAATTTCTCAGTGAATATAGATCATATTTTAGGTGCATTTGAACAAGACAGATTTATTAAACAGATATATTTATTAAAAATATAGTTTATTCACTGAACATAGAGAAATAGAAACATTTAGAAATAGAAAAACAATGTACAAACTGCAAAATTTCAACAAAATCTTTTTTGTTGTTTCTCTCAATGTTTGCTATTTTTTTAAATCGTATTTAATATTTTTCAGTAACATAAATTTGACATACTAATTTTTGAACCATTATTGTAAATTATTTTGTAAGATTAGGTGCAGATTTGGCTTTAATACAGAATAATCGATTGCATTTGCACATAAATATTATTTTAACACATCCATTTAACGGAAGTGGTGTTATTGAGGCCAGTAGGGAGCACTCAACCTGCGGTCTGTGTGTGTCCTAATACCCCAGTACATAGATGGGCAATTTATACTGCTCAGTGAGTGCCATCTTTTAGATGAGACGTTAAACCCAAGTCCCACGGACCTCTGCTGACTGCGCATGCACATCATAAAACGGACGAGGCTTTTATACTTGACGCATTAATCATTGTGTTATTCTTTAAAACGACAGAGGGCGGTCAAAAAAACCTGACCATAAAATTAGACAAATAAACAGAGAAGTAGAAAGTTTATCATCCAATATTTTGAAACTAATTATTTTTATTATTTTTTATAAATTATTTGAATGATTATAAGGATTTTTCCATTTAAGATTTTTTTTAAATCAAACTTTGATGCATCACTTGCTATTTTTATATCTCAAACAGTTTTACCTAATAACGTTTAATACAATAATAATGACAACAGAGAAAAAAAAATTACACTTACTAAAAAATACAGATGTTTTTTTATTTTTTTATTTATTTAGTCCTCTACAAATCACACATTACTGGCTAGTTTCTGTCCTATACTAATGCTAAAAAGGCAATAATGGCCCAACATTCTTGACCACAATCACCAATAACGCATAGAAAAAAATAGGCCATCGGTATATTGTAAACCGATAGGTTTAAATATTTCTTTCCAGTTATCAAAGACATTATTTGTTCTTTAATTATAGTTTTGCAACTAAAAAATTAAATTAAATTCCAAATTGTATTATACTGAATACATCAGTGTAAAACCTATGAAGGGTTTCTCTTAAAAGTGTTTCATGTTAAACTAAAATCAAACAACACACTGTTCGCTTGAGTCTTAAGAAAACCATGCGCTTCACCAGCCGAAATCATGTCGCGAACCACTGCCAACACAGTGATGACTTAACCACTTCCGTATCATAATTGGCTTCATCACTCTGTCTCCTCTCCACCAATCAGCTGGAGTGTGGTGTACAGTCTGGCGCAATATGGCTGCTCTCGTGTTCATCCAAGTGGATGCTGCACACTAATGGTGGATGAGAAGATCCCCAAAAATGTGTTAAGTGCTTTGAGTGTCCAGAATTGTGCTATTTAAATGTGAGGAATTATTACGATAATCCTATTAAAAATATTAATTTAAATGAGAGATTTGTGAGGGGTGTACTTATGTATGCTGAGCACTGTACAGTATATATAAAAAATAAATAAAAGGTGGGGACCTGGTTCTCTATATGGGTTGATTATTGTTTGGAATGTTAGATTTGAATGCTGAACTTAAGAGTCAGATGGAAGTGAGCTTGCATCAGTGAGTTTAATCACACTACCTTATTATAGTCCAGGATATGTCACCAGAGAATAGTCTGCCTTTTTCATCAGAAGGTCCAGGGTGATTTATTATTTAATTGATTTATTTATTTATTTTCCATGTATTGTAAGAAAATAATAAATTTGTTTCTGCTTTTAATAGCGCTCTCAATATTATTTTTTAGTTTTAAAACCAAACCTCAAAAAAGGCTTTTATAACATTTTGCAACAGAATACAGACAGGACATTCTCACTAGTGCTGCACTCTACTTGTGATATGAATACAGTTTTACAAGATAGTTTGAAAAGCTCTATTCAATTGTTTTCTGTTTTCTCTATCAGCATAGAGAAACTGAATAATCACAATGCAAAAATGATTGTGTTACTTTTCTTTGTTTTATTTCTAGTTCAAATCTTTAATTTCTTAGATCAAGTACACATATTGTTTTGTTTTTACATTCAGAAGAAATAAGTTAAAAGAGTTTTTCCAAAAAAAAAAAAAAAAAAACTTGTCAAACTGTAAGTCAGTGAAGTAAGTGGAAAAACCTTGTTTTTGCTTTGAAATGTAGATATTTATACTAAAATCAAGACAAAATTCACAAAAGTCACACTGTAAAACCCAATAAGTTAAGACAACTCAAACTGAAACTGATTGCTACAAACCATTTAAGTTCAAAAACTAATCCTAAGTAAACGAAGCAGTTTGAGCACAGTAAAACCCAATAAATGAAGAGAACTCAAACCAACTGAGTACTATAAAATCCAATAAGTTAAGATAACTCAAACTGTTTGAGGAAACCAATTGCTACAAACCATTAGAGTTAAAAAAAAAACTAAACTATATGAGTACTGTGAATTTACTCCATTTAAGTTAAAGTAATGAGGTATTTAATTAACTTATTACCTTTACTTAATGAACTCATTACTGAGTTCAAAACATTATTCAAATGAGTAGAATTAACTTTCAGCAAATTTTAAGTTAACTACACTCATTTCATTTGATAAAGTTTACAGTTGGGTTTTACAGTGCAGAAAAAACGTTTTGATCACCTGAGACTGAGATTTGCAACTCCAGTAATGAACAGGTTAATGGGTAGAAAGAAAAATCAGGTATGCTTTAGCATTTAGTCCATTATATGGTTATAACTTGTGACTTTATGTCATGTTTTAGGACAATTTAGTTGTCTTTGGTCTGGGTTGCATTTATAGTTTAGTTAAACCTTATAAGAGTTTATTTAAAAGTGAACTTTTTACCAAGCACATTCCACTTATTTTATACGCACCAATGTTCAGACGGCAATGTTCACACGTACCTACAGCAAATAAACCGAACTGACAGAACAGCCACAAACAGCTTGTTTTCATCCAGCCAACCCTGCCAAGTGTGAACACAACTTAAGGAAATTACATAACACTACAGACTAATGTACTGCTATGATGAAATTTCCTGTAATGATTTTGACAAAGCTTACTGGTGTTTTACATATATTTTAAATATTTTGTGAGAAATTTTATTTTGAAAAGTTATTTTCAACCAAGACATTACCCTTTTGTATTCAGTGCATGCATAGTTTAACTGCTCAGATATCCATTTATAAAATAAATAAATTTCCATTGCATGTCAATGTCAAGCAGCACAGCAGTTTTCTATATTAATATTATGTATATAGAAATATTGTTTGAATGCCGTTTATTAGGTGCCATGTTGAAGACTGATAATAATGCTGAAAATGTAGCTGCATCATTTGAGTGAATGATATTTTATGTTAATTATATTTTACATAAAGTATATGTATTATGAAAACAAGCTCCAACAAGCTCATGCTAGTCAGTGAAAAAATGCCAGGATGTAACAAAACAAAACATGCTAACACTGCACTTGAATTGGGGTAGACATTTATGACAACTTTATAATCATATCTCTATCGCCGACAAGACTAAAGACTAGTTTTTTTTTATAGACAAATCTAGTTTTAAACATGGTGCGGTTTTAGAAATAAGCCTTAGCTGGATATTTCACTTCACAGCTGTGTTACACACTTCATGGAAGAAAATTTTCAAAAACCCATAACAGGAGCCCTTTAAAATGACATAACTGAGTGAATGATACTTTATGATCGTTGCCATACGCATACAGACAATCTCATTCATATTCATTATATCATGATTATAAAGGTTTTAAGGCAGTCTTATGAACACCCTTCATGTAAAGTGTTACACAAAACATTACTTTTTACGTCTTTGTACTCACATTTTTCACACTTAACTAAATGTGTTACTTGTCGTTTCTGTTTAACTATTTATAAATATTATTAAAAGTATTATTTTTCAGCAGTGCACAGTAAAATGTAAAGCTCCAGCTATCAGACAATAGAGTTCACACCGAATGAGCCAGTAGTTCTACAGGCAGAGTCTATAAAGTTCAGAGAGCAGGGAATAAGGGTCAGTGTCTCCAAACCTTTGTGGAGGAGAAGTTCAAGTCCTCAGACCCAGAGCTCACAAACCCCATGGCAA